>NW_027520054.1:0-300000 GCF_051989625.1 Stigmatopora argus
AGAGACATGTTACAAGTGTTCAAAAGGAGGACACATAGCAAGGATGTGTAAAACGAAAAGTTGGCAAGGACACACAGTATGTAAACGGAAATCAAAATGAGACAACAGGAAGTGCGGATGATGAACTGTGGGAGTCATATCGCTTGAATGCCGTGTATCCCACAAATGCTGTCTGGAATTGGAAGAAGGAAATGACAGTACAGGTCATAGTAGAAGGAACTCCTCTAGAGATGCAACTGGACACAGGGGCGGCGGTAACACTTGTTTCGGAAATTGTGTATAAGAAGCATCTCTCTCATCTGCCTTTGGAAGTAAGTAAAGTGCAGCTGTCAACTTTTTCCGGAGAGAACATTCCTTTGATGGGACAAGTGACGGCCAAGGTAAAATATGGGACCCAGGGTGGGGAGTTAGCATTAGTGATCGTAAAAGGTGACAGACCAGCCCTACTTGGCCGTAACTGGCTCCAAAACTTCAAACTGGACTGGGCACGCATCTTCTCAGTTATACCAGCAAGGGGCGGTAACGACGCAGATGTGGATACAGTGTTGCAGAGACACAAAGCAGTGTTTGCTGAGGAGTTGGGCACTATTCGAAATTTTAAGGCCAACATTACAGTAAAGCCAAATACCAAACCGATCTTCAGGAAGGCCAGACCAGTGCCATATGCATTAAAGAATGCAGTTGAGACTGAGTTAAATCGCCTAGAGAAAGCTGGCATTATCTCAAAGAAAGAACATAGTCAGTGGGCCGCGCCCATAGTAGTGGTACCCAAAGCAGACAAGTCAATTCGTATCTGTGGAGACTATAAGGTCACAGTAAATCAAAGTGTGGAAGAGGAGACCTATCCACTACCAAACGTTGAAGACCTTTTTGCCACCCTAGCTGGAGGCATTCTTTTCAGCAAGTTAGACTTGTCACAGGCTTACCAACAGCTGGAGTTAGGAAAAGACTCAGAAAAGTATTTGACAATAAATACTCACAAAGGACTGTATGTGTATCATAGACTTTCATACGGAGTGTCCAGTGCTCCTTCCATATTTCAGAATGTGATGGACCAGATACTCCAAGGCTTGGAGCATGTCACCTGTTTTTTAGACGACATTTTGGTCACAGGAAAGACAAGAGCTGAACACCTGAGGAATCTGGAGGAGGTACTGAGCCGCCTGGAGAGCTACGGGGTAAGAGTGAAAAGAGCAAAATGTGATTTCATGAAGGAGAAAGTAGAATACCTGGGGCATCTGATAGATAAGGAGGGACTGCACCCCACTGCGACAAAAGTGGCAGCCATCGTTAATGCACCCCAGCCTACAAACGTCACAGAGCTACGGTCTTTTCTAGGACTATTAAACTATTATGGTCGGTTCATGAAAGACCTGTCGACGGTGCTGCAGCCGCTACATCAACTACTGAAGAAGGAAGTTGATTGGCAATGGACTACTAAATGTGCAGCAGCATTCAAAGATGCAAAAGAACAGTTAGTAAAAAGCTCAGTAGTAGTGCACTATGACACCAAGAAACCCCTGAGATTAGCTTCCGATGCATCCCCTTATGGAATCGGGGCTGTCATATCTCACATAATGGAAAATGGAGATGAGAAACCGATCGCATTTGCATCGCGTACATTGACAGAGGCAGAAAACAAATATAGTCAGATAGAGAAAGAGGCTTTGGCCATAATTTTTGGCGTGACTAAATTTCATAAATATTTATATGGCCGAAAGTTCAGTTTAATAACTGACCACAAGCCCCTTCTTGCTATTTTGGGACCCAAGTCTGAAATTCCCACTTTAGCTGCTCTGCGAATGCAGCGCTGGGCGCTGAGACTGATGGCTTATGACTACAGTATAGAGTACAGAACGTCAGCAGAAAATGCCAATGCAGATGCGTTATCTAGACTGCCGGGGAAGGAAAAGGATAACACAGCGGAGGAAAACGGCATCTTCTATTTCTCAGTAGTAGATGATCTTCCCGTGCAAGCTACAGAGATTGCACAGAGGACTCTCAGGGACCCAGTCCTATGCAAAGTACTGGAGCTGACTCGGTCTGGATGGCCAAGTCAAAACAAGGACGAGAGACTGAAACCATACTTTTTCAGGAAAAATGAACTGTCGGTGGAACAAGGTTGCATATTGTGGGGAATTCGAGTTATCATTCCACCAGCACACCGAGAGCGACTACTGCATGATCTTCACCTAGGACACCCGGGAGGGTGCAGGATGAAGGCCTTGGCCAGGAGCTATTTGTGGTGGCCGCAGTTGGACAGTGACATAGAACATACAGTACAACAATGTGACGCCTGTCAGAGTGTGAGGAAACTACCTGCAACCGCACCTCTACACGTCTGGAAATGGCCGACTAGAGTTTGGCAGAGAATACATATTGACTTTGCAGAGAAAGACCAACACCACTTTTTAGTACTAGTGGACAGTCATTCAAAATGGCTGGAGGTCATCGCCATGGCAACAACCACAGCAACCAAAATGATTGAGGCGTTGCGGAATATTTTTGCTTCCTACGGGCTTCCTGAGGAGATTGTTTCTGACAACGGACCTCAATTCACTTCGCAGGAGTACAAGACATTCCTGCTGAGCAACGGAATAAAACAAACTTTGGTACCAGCTTACCATCCCGCTTCCAATGGAGCGGCAGAGCGAGCAGTTCAGACAGTGAAAGCATCACTGCTGAAACAAGTACTCGAGGAGAAGAAACAAAAGGTCACAATAACTATGCAGCACAGGCTAGCTAACTTCCTGATAGCATACAGGAGTACACCGCACACTGTTACAGGATGTGCACCAGCGGAACTGTTTTTAAAACGTCAAATCAGGACCAGGTTCAGTTTACTGAAACCAGATCTCGCTCGAGTGGTGGAAGCAAAACAAGAGAAGCAGAAACACTATCATGATAGAACCACCTCCAAGCTGAGACATCTGTCTGAGGGTGACTCAGTTCTGATCCGGAATTTCCGTGGAGGGAAGGAGAGGTGGACAAAAGGAACAGTGGAAAAGAGACTCGGACCAGTCACCTACCTGGTGTGGAATGGTGTGAGCCGACGCTCGATCCACATTGATCATCTGCTGTACAACCAACCGTCCAGACCAGAGACATTGGAGCTTCCGGATGAGCAGCTGGACATCACAAACAAGTACCCTGTGGTGGTTCACGCAGATGTGGGGGGAAAGGCACACCTGGAGCAGTAGGTGGTAGCCCGTACTCACCTGAAGAGACACGTGTAACATCTTCGCCAGGCTCAGTGGCCTGTGACAAGACAGTTACACCTGACAACCGAGCAGTCAGTTCCCCAGAGGTGTGTGGGCGCAGGTACCCAGTGAGAGATAGAGCACCTCCGAAGCAACTGAATTTGTGATCGGTCAGTTGTGAGGAACGTCGTTCCTAAAATAAAAGAGTTCCTGTTCATACAAAAATGTGAAAAGAGTTCCTGAGATTGAAATGTCAAAGACTGGAATATTGAGTCTAATGGTTGTGTTAGCAGTAATAATTTAGTTACAAGTTGAGAAGTAAAATTATAAAAAGTTAATGAGGCAAAGATAATTGTTGGACTTGAGTGCTAAGTCTAAATAGGAACTTCATAGTTAAAGGGGGAGGAGTGTAATATATTGATAATGATAGTTGCCTCGGGTTATGGAAGTGTGTTTAACCACGCCACCTGGAGCCGTGGGGTAGCACAGCGTAACCCGGACGTAGTAGTGTTGTGTGTCCGGTTTGTTTGTGTGTGTGTGTGGTTGTTGTTGGACAGTGGCAATAAAGAGCTACACGTGTTTTACCCTGGCTCCGCCGTCTATTGCTGTTATGGATATATTAACAGTTATATAAACTGCAAAGTTATTACAGTAATGAAAAGGATAAATACAACTTCCAACTTTACAGTGGTGCAGTGGCAAAGACAATGGGTCAGAACTTCAGGTGGACTCAAGTTCAAATCAGAAGTGAGTTTGATTCCACTCTTTGCAATTCTCAAATTGTTTATTGAGGTAATTAAAAGGATAAATACAGACACTCCTCAACTTACGAACGCAATTGGTTCCGAGCGATTGTTCATAAGTTGAATTTGTTTGTAAGTTGATTTAGTGCTATATTTTGTATTATAATTTATGTTTAAGGCCTATATAAGTATATTGAAGGTTTATATAAGTGCATTTGTATGTTTAAGGCTTGTATAAGTAACACGCATTGGTTTGTACTGAAAAAAAAAAAAAATTAATAAAATGGAGAGAATATGTACAGTACTGTAGAGAGAGAGATAGATATATGTATTAGAAACTGGCCAAAAGAAGCGACCTAATGACGATTGCACAGTTTTCTTCTTTTTTTCATCATAAATGATGCAGTAGCACTGTATGGCATCATTCAATTGATTTGCAAACTTTGTGCAACGTTCAATATTTGGGTCCTGCTGCTCGATCTTTCTGTTTAGAAATGGTACTGAATGTGCAACGCTCACCACTTTCTGACGCGCATCAAGCTTCGTTATTATTGCCACTCGTTTCAAATGAAATGGCTTGCCTCTTCCTTGCAACTCCCTCAATAGAAGCCTTTAGCTTTTTACCAACCATATTCAATATTGGATGCATGAGATATTTAATGATACAAATGAAAAAGGTTCTTTGCACACTGGAGATACATTCACGCACTTCCGCATTGCAACGAAGAAGGTAGATGCTGGGTGAGCTGAGCTCTCACAGCGCCAGGCGTCGGTATTAGCGGCGGAAAGGAGTACTACTCCGAAAAAGACGCGAAATACAAAATTGGACTTGCGAACATTTTTGGACTTAAACGCAATTTGCAGACATGTTCGTATGTACCGTTGTTCGTAAGTTGAATGTTCGTAAGTAGGGGAGCGTCTGTATAACTTCCAATCACATCATTTCAGAAGACACTGTGGTCCAGTGGCAAGAACAATGGGTTGAAATTGAAGTTGGACACAAGTTCAAATCTGGAGTGAGTACAAGTCCACTCTTTGCAAATCTCAAATTGTTTATTGAGGTGATGAAAATGATAAATATAACTTCCAATCATCTCATTTCAGAAGTCACTGTGGTCCAGTGGCAAAGACAATGGGTCAGACAGACCTCAAATTAGTGGATGTGACTGCCATGTGGGAGATGGGGTTCGAATCCCGCTCTCGTTTGACTAATCACTACACTAGTAGTTCAGTAAATGGGTAATCCTTTTTTCATTCAAATAAAGACTTTGTCATTTTTTTCAGCAAAACAGAAGACAGTTGGGAGGGGTGGTTCCGGTGGTTTTTCCACCGATGATTGCTGGAATTTTTATCCGAGATTTGGACACTTTCTCTGGGCATTTTAACCATGTTCAACCCCTTTGGACTGACTTCCAGGTTTTTCCACCGATGATTGCTGGAATTTTTATCCGAGATTTGGACACTTTCTCTGGGCATTTTAACCATGTTCAACCCCTTTGGACAGACTTCCAGGTTTTTCCACCGATGATTCCTGGAAATTTCCCCCATGATTTGGACCTGTTTTGGGGGCATTTTAAACATTTTCGACCATTTTTGACATTTTTCCAACTTTTTAAAAAATGACTCGTGGTACTTTTAAACTTCATTTCTAACAGTTTTATGCACATTTTAACAATTTTCGACCATTTTTGACATTTTTCCAACTTTTTAAAAAATGACTTCTGGTAGTTTTAAACTTCATTTCTAACAGTTTTATGCACATTTTAACCATTTTCGACCATTTTTGACATTTTTCCAACTTTTTAACAAATGACTCCTGGTAGTTTTAAAAATCATTTTGAACAGTTTTGTGCACATTTTAAGCATTTTCGACCATTTTTGACATTTTTTCAACTTTTTAACAAATGACTCCTGGTAAATTTAAACATCATTTTGAACAGTTTTGTGCACATTTTAACCATTTTCGACCATTTTTAACATTTTTCCAACTTTTTCACAGATGACACCCCATGCAATTACCCAGCATTTGGAACACCATTCTGGGCACGAAGACCGTTTTTAGCCACGTTCAACTTTTTTCCCAACTGTACCCCCCGATGACTCTAAATATCTTTCCCCGGCTTTTGGAACACTTATCTGGGCATTGTGACAGTTTTTACCCACTTTTGTAGAACTTTGGTATTACGACTAGAAACTTGCCCGATGGAGAGTGGCTTTTCTCGGAGAGGGAAACTCCTAGTACCCGCTTGATTACTTTGAAAAAATAGTCCCGGTTGGCCGGACTCATTTCTGCCGTCTCGCGGACAAACGGAGGTATTACGTCAAAATACCGTTCCAGCACAAGAGAGTCATTTCACGGGTAGTTGAGCTCAAACTAAAGGGTAAAGTGTAACTTATCAGTTATATCCTCGTTTGTTATACAAGTGACCGTTTTTTGGGAAGCTTTTCCGGGGTGAAATTGACCCCCGAACCGGGGCAAAATGTTTTAAATCAACCCAGGAATAGTGCATCTAAAACCCGCAAAAG
The DNA here is from genome assembly GCF_051989625.1 of Stigmatopora argus. Lineage (NCBI taxonomy): Eukaryota > Metazoa > Chordata > Actinopteri > Syngnathiformes > Syngnathidae > Stigmatopora > Stigmatopora argus. The sequence continues at coordinate 6,470 of NW_027520054.1, forward strand.
ATTTGTAAAACGTGGGTAAACTTGTTAAAAATAAAGGGCAACATGTTTAAAATCAACCCAGGAATAGTGCATCTAAAGCCCGCACAAAGTTTTGAAAAACGTGGGTAAACTTGTTAAAATAAAAAGGGCAAAATGTTTTAAATCAACCCAGGAATAGTGCATCTAAAACCCGCAAAAGATTTGTAAAACGTGGGTAAACTTGTTAAAATAAAAAGGGCAAAATGTTTTAAATCAACCCAGGAATAGTGCATCTAAAGCTTGCACAAAGTTTTGAAAAACGTGGGTAAACTTGTTAAAATAAAAAGGGCAAAATGTTTTAAATCAACCCAGGAATAGTGCATCTAAAACCCGCAAAAGATTTGTAAAACGTGGGTAAACTTGTTAAAAATAAAGGGCAACATGTTTAAAATCAACCCAGGAATAGTGCATCTAAAGCCCGCACAAAGTTTTGAAAAACGTGGGTAAACTTGTTAAAAATAAAAAAGGGCAAAATGTTTTAAATCAACCCAGGAATAGTGCATCTAAAGCCCGCAAAAGATTTGTAAAACGTGGGTAAACTTGTTAAAAATAAAGGGCAACATGTTTAAAATCAACCCAGGAATAGTGCATCTAAAGCCCGCACAAAGTTTTGTAAAACGTGGGTAAACTTGTTAAAAATAAAAAAAGGCCAAAATGTTAAAAAAAAAAAAATCAACCCAGTGAAAGTGCTTGAAAAGCCAGCAAGAAATGTCGAAAAAGACCGATGAAAAAGTTTAAATTTTACCCAGGAAAAAGGTGCCCTTTTCAGGACCGCACCTGACCCGAATGCAGTACCGAAGTTTGTCCGCCAGACGGCGAAAAGGAGCAAGGTCCATCAACCAGGCCGGGTAAACGGCGGGAGTAACTATGACTCTCTTACGGAAAATGGTTAAAATGTGCAGAAAAGTGTTTCCAAAAGCGTAGTGATGGTTTTTAAACCATGAAATACAAATACTGGAGCTTTTCCACATATTAATATCGGGCACTGAGGGTGATTTTCCCGGGGGGAGACAGCTATAAAGGTCGGCGCGACGACGACGACCATTCGCGAAAGTGCCAAAATTTCACTAAAATGGGTTAAAATCAGCATTTATTGATGAAATACAAATACTGGAGCTTACTGGACCTTATCAGACATGACTACCGGGCTCTGGGGGTGATTTTCCTGGGGGAAAGACAGCCATAAACGTCGGAACGACCAAATACGACGACATACGACCATTCTCAAAAGTGCCAAAAATGAACTAAAATCAGCACTTGTTCATGAAATACAAATACTGGAGCTTATCAGACATGACTACCGGGCACTGGGGGTGATTTTCCTGGGGAAAAGACAGCCATAAACGCCGGAACGACCAAATACGACGACATACGACCATTCTCAAAAGTGCCCAAAATGAACTAAAATCAGCACTAGTTGATGAAATACAATTACTGGAGCTTATCTGACATGACTACCGGGCAATGTGGGTGATTTTCCTGGGGAAAAGACAGCCATAAACGTCGGCGCGACGACGACCATTCGCCAAAGGGCCAAAAATTCACTAAAATGGGTTAAAATCAGCATTTATTGATGAAATACAAATACTGGAGCTGATCAGACATGACTACCAGAAACTGGGGATGATTTTCACGGGGGAAAGACAGCCATAAACGTCTGCGCGACCAAGTACGACGACCATTCGCAAAAGTCCCAAATATGCACTAAAATGGGGTAAAATCAGCATTTATTGATGAAATACAAATACTGGAGCTTACTGGAGCTTATCAGACATGACTACCGGGCACTGGGAGTTATTTTCCTGGGTAAAAGACAGCCATAAACGTCGGCGCGACCAAATACGACGACATACGACCATTCTCAAAAGTGCCAAAAATGCATTAAATTTGGTTTTAAATCAGCACTCATCGATCAAATACAAATATTATATATTTAATACAAATACTTGACCTTTTTAAACATTAAAACCGGGCCCAGGAGGGTGATTTACCCGAAGAAATGACACTTTTGACCCGGCAATTTGACCCTAATTGCAGTAAAAAAATTTGTCCACAGTGTGGCAGAGTTCTGCGGGTTCCATAGCGGCGGCCCAGTGCGTCAAATTCTGTATAAAAAGCAGGATATTTCGGTTCTGGGGGGTTATTTTCCCCGGAAAAAAGTGCATAAATTCTGGGTGCATGTATTATACACGATTTGGTGTCAAAATAAACGCTCCAGTTTACCCAGGAAGAGTGTCCCAAATGCGGGTTGACTGTAATAGACCAACGTGCATGTATAAAAAGCATGTCGACTTCGTTCTGGGGGCTTATTTTCACTCAGGAATAGTTTCTAAAATAAGGGGACCTTTATTAGAGTAGAGTGGGTGTGTAAAAAGCGTTTCTTTTCAGCCCAAAAGGTGTTTTTAACCGGGAAAAGTGCATAAGCTTACGGGATTTTGAACGGTCGCAGTAATAAAGTTTGTCCACAGTGTGGCAGAGTTTTTCGGGTTACATAGAGGCCCAGTGCGTCAAAGTCTGTATAAAAAAAGGAGGATATTTCGGTTCTGGTGGGTTATTTTCACCGGAAAAAGTGCATATGTGACATACTAGAGTGTTTGATCTATTAGTGTGACATACTAGAGTGTTTGATTTATTAGTGTGACATACTAAAGTGTTTGATTTATTAATGATTGAATGTTGAGAATGCACAACGAGTTTGGATTGAATGTGTGTATCGGTGTTCGATTGGTGATCCTTGGATCCACATGGCAAGTGTGGGGCATGTTAAAGAAGATCGGTATTCGATTATTGATGTCTTAGCAAGTAGCTTGAGGCACGGGAGGTGTGCTGAATCATTACAGTAAAAGTTGGATTGAACTAACAACAACATCTCACTGTTCTGATTATTTCCCCCTGTGTCTCAAGATCAAATGCAGGGTGTAACACATAAATTCTGGGTGCATGTATTATTGACGATTTGGTATCAAAATAAATGCTCCAGGGAGGTTCTGGTGCAAAAGTTTACCCAGGAAGAGTGTCCCAAATGCTGGTTGACTGTAATAGACCAACGTGCATGTATAAAAAGCATGTCGACTTCTTTCTGGGGGCTTATTTTCACTCGGGAATAGTTTCTAAAATAAGGGGACCTTTATTAGAGTAGAGTGGGTGTGTAAAAAGCTTTTCTTTTCAGCCAGAAAGGTAATTTTAAACGCTAAAAGTGCATAGGCTTACGGGAGCTTGAACGGTCGCAGTACCACAGGTTGTCCACAGTGTGGCAGAGTTCTGCGGATTCCATAGCGTCCCAGTGCGTACTGGTTTGTATAAAAAGTAGCCCAGTTCGGTTCTGGGGGGGTATTTTCCCCGGAAAAAGTGCCTAAAATGTGGGTGCATGTATAATTGACAATTTTGTATAAAATTAGTCTTCCAGGGATGTTCTGGGGGGATGTTAGGCAAGAAATAGTGTCCAAATTGGGGTAATTTTCGTGAAAAATTAGTGGTTGCATTGGAACTGGTCTTGGGTGGTTCTGGTTGGTCCATTTAACCTGAATTTTTGTCTCATATGAGGGTAGATGTATATTGACCATTCTGTATAAAATAATCTTCCAGGGTAATTGTGAAGTAAAGTTATGCCACAATCAATGTACCTAATATGGGCACTTTTATGACAACGAGTGCTTGTATTGGAACTGGTCCTGAGTGGTTCTGGCTGGTCTATTTACCCAGGAATGGTGTCTTATTTGTGGGTAGATGTATAATTCACCATTTTGTGTAAAATTAGTCTTCCAGGGATGTTCTGGGGGGATGTTAAGCCATAAATAGTGTCCAAATTGGGGTAAATTGCGTTAAAAATAGTGGTTGCATTGGAACTGGTCTTGGGTGGTTCTGGTTGGTCCATTTAACCTGAATTTTTGTCTCATATGAGGGGAGATCTATATTGACCATTCTGTATAAAATAATCTTCCAGGGTAGTTGTGAAGTAAAGTTATGCCACAAAGAGTGTGCCTAATTTGGGCACTTTTATGACAACGAGTGCTTGTGTTGGAACCGGTCCTGAGCGGTTCTGGTTGGTCCATTTAGCCTGAATTTTTGTCTCATATGAGGGTAGATGTTTATTGACCATTTTGTATAAAATTAGTCTTCCAGGGAGGTTCTGGGGGGATGTTAGGCAAGAAATAGTGTCCAAATTGGGGTAATTTTCGTTAAAAATAGTGGTTGCATTGGAACTGGTCTTGGGTGGTTCTGGTTGGTCCATTTTCCCTGAATTTTTGTCTCATATGAGGGGAGATGTATATTGACCATTCTGTATAAAATAATCTTCCAGGGTAGTTGTGAAGTAAAGTTATGCCACAAACAATGTGCCTAATATGGGCACTTTTATGACAACGAGTGCTTGTATTGGAACTGGTCCTGAGTGGTTCTGGTTGGTCCATTTACCCAGGAATGGTGTCCTATTTGTGGGTAGATGTATAATTCACCATTTTGTGTAAAATTAGTCTTCCAGGGAGGTTCTGGGTGGATGTTAGGCAAGAATAAGTGCCCAAATTGGGGTAATTTTCGTTAAAAATAGTGGTTGCATTGGAACTGGTCTTGGGTGGTTCTGGTTGGTCCATTTTCCCTGAATTTTTGTCTCATATGAGGGTAGATGTATATTGACCATTCTGTATAAAATAATCTTCCAGGGTAGTTGTGAAGTAAAGTTATGCCACAAACAATGTGCCTAATATGGGCACTTTTATGACAACGAGTGCTTGTATTGGAACTGGTCCTGAGTAGTTCTGGTTGGTCCATTTACCCAGGAATGGTGTCCTATTTGTGGGTAGATGTATAATTCACCATTTTGTGTAAAATTAGTCTTCCAGGGAGGTTCTGGGTGGATGTTAGGCAAGAATAAGTGCCCAAATTGGGGTAATTTTCGTTAAAAATAGTGGTTGCATTGGAACTGGTCTTGGGTGGTTCTGGTTGGTCCATTTTCCCTGAATTTTTGTCTCATATGAGGGTAGATGTATATTGACCATTCTGTATAAAATAATCTTCCAGGGTAGTTGTGAAGTAAAGTTATGCCACAAACAATGTGCCTAATATGGGCACTTTTATGACAACGAGTGCTTGTATTGGAACTGGTCCTGAGTGGTTCTGGCTGGTCTATTTACCCAGGAATGGTGTCTTATTTGTGGGTAGATGTATAATTCACCATTTTGTGTAAAATTAGTCTTCCAGGGATGTTCTGGGGGGATGTTAAGCCATAAATAGTGTCCAAATTGGGGTAAATTGCGTTAAAAATAGTGGTTGCATTGGAACTGGTCTTGGGTGGTTCTGGTTGGTCCATTTTCCCTGAATTTTTGTCTCATATGAGGGTAGATGTATATTGACCATTCTGTATAAAATAATCTTCCAGGGTAGTTGTGAAGTAAAGTTATGCCACAAACAATGTGCCTAATATGGGCACTTTTATGACAACGAGTGCTTGTATTGGAACTGGTCCTGAGTAGTTCTGGTTGGTCCATTTACCCAGGAATGGTGTCCTATTTGTGGGTAGATGTATAATTCACCATTTTGTGTAAAATTAGTCTTCCAGGGAGGTTCTGGGTGGATGTTAGGCAAGAATAAGTGCCCAAATTGGGGTAATTTTCGTTAAAAATAGTGGTTGCATTGGAACTGGTCTTGGGTGGTTCTGGTTGGTCCATTTTCCCTGAATTTTTGTCTCATATGAGGGTAGATGTATATTGACCATTCTGTATAAAATAATCTTCCAGGGTAGTTGTGAAGTAAAGTTATGCCACAAACAATGTGCCTAATATGGGCACTTTTATGACAACGAGTGCTTGTATTGGAACTGGTCCTGAGTGGTTCTGGCTGGTCTATTTACCCAGGAATGGTGTCTTATTTGTGGGTAGATGTATAATTCACCATTTTGTGTAAAATTAGTCTTCCAGGGATGTTCTGGGGGGATGTTAAGCCATAAATAGTGTCCAAATTGGGGTAAATTGCGTTAAAAATAGTGGTTGCATTGGAACTGGTCTTGGGTGGTTCTGGTTGGTCCATTTAACCTGAATTTTTGTCTCATATGAGGGGAGATGTATATTGACCATTCTGTATAAAATAATCTTCCAGGGTAGTTGTGAAGTAAAGTTATGCCACAAAGAGTGTGCCTAATTTGGGCACTTTTATGACAACGAGTGCTTGTGTTGGAACTGGTCCTGAGCGGTTCTGGTTGGTCCATTTAGCCTGAAATTGTGTCTCATATGAGGGTAGATGTTTATTGACCATTTTGTATAAAATTAGTCTTCCAGGGAGGTTCTGGGGGGATGTTAGGCAAGAAATAGTGTCCGAATTGGGGTAATTTTCGTTAAAAATAGTGGTTGCATTGGAACTGGTCTTGGGTGGTTCTGGTTTGTCCATTTTCCCTGAATTTTAGTCTCATATGAGGGGAGATGTATATTGACCATTCTGTATAAAATAATCTTCCAGGGTAGTTGTGAAGTAAAGTTATGCCACAAACAGTGTGCCTAATTTGGGCACTTTTATGACAACGAGTGCTTGTGTTGGAACCTGTCCTGAGCGGTTCTGGTTGGTCCATTTAGCCTGAATTTTTGTCTCATATGAGGGTAGATGTTTATTGACCATTTTGTATAAAATTAGTCTTCCAGGGAGGTTCTGGGGGGATGTTAGGCAAGAAATAGTGTCCAAATTGGGGTAATTTTCGTTAAAAATAGTGGTTGCATTGGAACTGGTCTTGGGTGGTTCTGGTTGGTCCATTTTCCCTGAATTTTTGTCTCATATGAGGGTAGATGTATATTGACCATTCTGTATAAAATAATCTTCCAGGGTAGTTGTGAAGTAAAGTTATGCCACAAACAATGTGCCTAATATGGGCACTTTTATGACAACGAGTGCTTGTATTGGAACTGGTCCTGAGTGGTTCTGGTTGGTCCATTTACCCAGGAATGGTGTCCTATTTGTGGGTAGATGTATAATTCACCATTTTGTGTAAAATTAGTCTTCCAGGGAGGTTCTGGGTGGATGTTAGGCAAGAATAAGTGCCCAAATTGGGGTAATTTTCGTTAAAAATAGTGGTTGCATTGGAACTGGTCTTGGGTGGTTCTGGTTGGTCCATTTTCCCTGAATTTTTGTCTCATATGAGGGTAGATGTATATTGACCATTCTTTATAAAATAATCTTCCAGGGTAGTTGTGAAGTAAAGTTATGCCAAAAACAATGTGCCTAATATGGGCACTTTTATGACAACGAGTGCTTGTGTTGGAACTGGTCCTGAGCGGTTCTGGTTGGTCCATTTAACCTGAATTTTTGTCTCATATGAGGGGAGATGTATATTGAAATATCTGTATAAAATAATCTTCCAGGGAGGTTCTGGGTGGATGTTAGGCAAGAATAAGTGCCCAAATTGGGGTAATTTTCGTTAAAAATAGTGGTTGCATTGGAACTGGTCTTGGGTGGTTCTGGTTGGTCCATTTTCCCTGAATTTTTGTCTCATATGAGGGTAGATGTATATTGACCATTCTGTATACAATAATCTTCCAGGGTAGTTGTGAAGTAAAGTTATGCCACAAACAATGTGCCTAATATGGGCACTTTTATGACAACGAGTGCTTGTATTGGAACTGGTCCTGAGTGGTTCTGGCTGGTCTATTTACCCAGGAATGGTGTCTTATTTGTGGGTAGATGTATAATTCACCATTTTGTGTAAAATTAGTCTTCCAGGGATGTTCTGGGGGGATGTTAAGCCATAAATAGTGTCCAAATTGGGGTAAATTGCGTTAAAAATAGTGGTTGCATTGGAACTGGTCTTGGGTGGTTCTTGTTGGTCCATTTAACCTGAATTTTTGTCTCATATGAGGGGAGATGTATATTGACCATTCTGTATAAAATAATCTTCCAGGGTAGTTGTGAAGTAAAGTTATGCCACAAAGAGTGTGCCTAATTTGGGCACTTTTATGACAACGAGTGCTTGTGTTGGAACTGGTCCTGAGCGGTTCTGGTTGGTCCATTTAGCCTGAAATTGTGTCTCATATGAGGGTAGATGTTTATTGACCATTTTGTATAAAATTAGTCTTCCAGGGAGGTTCTGGGGGGATGTTAGGCAAGAAATAGTGTTGAATTGGGGTAATTTTCGTTAAAAATAGTGGTTGCATTGGAACTGGTCTTGGGTGGTTCTGGTTGGTCCATTTTCCCTGAATTTTTGTCTCATATGAGGGGAGATGTATATTGACCATTCTGTATAAAATAATCTTCCAGGGTAGTTGTGAAGTAAAGTTATGCCACAAACAGTGTGCCTAATTTGGGCACTTTTATGACAACGAGTGCTTGTGTTGGAACTGGTCCTGAGCGGTTCTGGTTGGTCCATTTAGCCTGAATTTTTGTCTCATATGAGGGTAGATGTTTATTGACCATTTTGTATAAAATTAGTCTTCCAGGGAGGTTCTGGGGGGATGTTAGGCAAGAAATAGTGTCCAAATTGGGGTAATTTTCGTTAAAAATAGTGGTTGCATTGGAACTGGTCTTGGGTGGTTCTGGTTGGTCCATTTTCCCTGAATTTTTGTCTCATATGAGGGTAGATGTATATTGACCATTCTGTATAAAATAATCTTCCAGGGTAGTTGTGAAGTAAAGTTATGCCACAAACAATGTGCCTAATATGGGCACTTTTATGACAACGAGTGCTTGTATTGGAACTGGTCCTGAGTGGTTCTGGTTGGTCCATTTACCCAGGAAAGGTGTCCTATTTGTGGGTAGATGTATAATTCACCATTTTGTGTAAAATTAGTCTTCCAGGGAGGTTCTGGGTGGATGTTAGGCAAGAATAAGTGCCCAAATTGGGGTAATTTTCGTTAAAAATAGTGGTTGCATTGGAACTGGTCTTGGGTGGTTCTGGTTGGTCCATTTTCCCTGAATTTTTGTCTCATATGAGGGTAGATGTATATTGACCATTCTGTATAAAATAATCTTCCAGGGTAGTTGTGAAGTAAAGTTATGCCACAAACAATGTGCCTAATATGGGCACTTTTATGACAACGAGTGCTTGTATTGGAACTGGTCCTGAGTGGTTCTGGTTGGTCCATTTACCCAGGAATGGTGTCCTATTTGTGGGTAGATGTATAATTCACCATTTTGTGTAAAATTAGTCTTCCAGGGAGGTTCTGGGTGGATGTTAGGCAAGAATAAGTGCCCAAATTGGGGTAATTTTCGTTAAAAATAGTGGTTGCATTGGAACTGGTCTTGGGTGGTTCTGGTTGGTCCATTTTCCCTGAATTTTTGTCTCATATGAGGGTAGATGTATATTGACCATTCTGTATAAAATAATCTTCCAGGGTAGTTGTGAAGTAAAGTTATGCCACAAACAATGTGCCTAATATGGGCACTTTTATGACGAGTGCTTGTATTGGAACTGGTCCTGAGTGGTTCTGGCTGGTCTATTTACCCAGGAATGGTGTCTTATTTGTGGGTAGATGTATAATTCACCATTTTGTGTAAAATTAGTCTTCCAGGGATGTTCTGGGGGGATGTTAAGCCATAAATAGTGTCCAAATTGGGGTAAATTGCGTTAAAAATAGTGGTTGCATTGGAACTGGTCTTGGGTGGTTCTGGTTGGTCCATTTAACCTGAATTTTTGTCTCATATGAGGGGAGATGTATATTGACCATTCTGTATAAAATAATCTTCCAGGGTAGTTGTGAAGTAAAGTTATGCCACAAAGAGTGTGCCTAATTTGGGCACTTTTATGACAACGAGTGCTTGTGTTGGAACTGGTCCTGAGCGGTTCTGGTTGGTCCATTTAGCCTGAAATTGTGTCTCATATGAGGGTAGATGTTTATTGACCATTTTGTATAAAATTAGTCTTCCAGGGAGGTTCTGGGGGGATGTTAGGCAAGAAATAGTGTCCGAATTGGGGTAATTTTCGTTAAAAATAGTGGTTGCATTGGAACTGGTCTTGGGTGGTTCTGGTTGGTCAATTTTCCCTGAATTTTTGTCTCATATGAGGGTAGATGTATATTGACCATTCTGTATAAAACAATCTTCCAGGGTAGTTGTGAAGTAAAGTTATGCCACAAACAATGTGCCTAATATGGGCACTTTTATGACAACGAGTGCTTGTGTTGGAACTGGTCCTGAGCGGTTCTGGTTGGTCCATTTAACCTGAATTTTTGTCTCATATGAGGGGAGATGTATATTGACAATTCTGTATAAAATAATCTTCCAGGGAGGTTCTGGGTGGATGTTAGGCAAGAATAAGTGCCCAAATTGGGGTAATTTTCGTTAAAAATAGTGGTTGCATTGGAACTGGTCTTGGGTGGTTCTGGTTGGTCCATTTTCCCTGAATTTTTGTCTCATATGAGGGTAGATGTATATTGACCATTCTGTATAAAATAATCTTCCAGGGTAGTTGTGAAGTAAAGTTATGCCACAAACAATGTGCCTAATATGGGCACTTTTATGACAACGAGTGCTTGTGTTGGAACTGGTCCTGAGCGGTTCTGGTTGGTCCATTTAACCTGAATTTTTGTCTCATATGAGGGGAGATGTATATTGACAATTCTGTATAAAATAATCTTCCAGGGAGGTTCTGGGTGGATGTTAGGCAAGAATAAGTGCCCAAATTGGGGTAATTTTCGTTAAAAATAGTGGTTGCATTGGAACTGGTCTTGGGTGGTTCTGGTTGGTCCATTTTCCCTGAATTTTTGTCTCATATGAGGGTAGATGTATATTGACCATTCTGTATAAAATAATCTTCCAGGGTAGTTGTGATGTAAAGTTATGCCACAAACAATGTGCCTAATATGGGCACTTTTATGACAACGAGTGCTTGTATTGGAACTGGTCCTGAGTGGTTCTGGCTGGTCTATTTACCCAGGAATGGTGTCTTATTTGTGGGTAGATGTATAATTCACCATTTTGTGTAAAATTAGTCTTCCAGGGATGTTCTGGGGGGATGTTAAGCCATAAATAGTGTCCAAATTGGGGTAAATTGCGTTAAAAATAGTGGTTGCATTGGAACTGGTCTTGGGTGGTTCTGGTTGGTCCATTTAACCTGAATTTTTGTCTCATATGAGGGGAGATGGGCCGACTGGTGAAAAGCTAAAGGCTTCTATTGAGGGAGTTGCAAGGAAGAGGCAAGCCATTTCATTTGAAACGAGTGGCAATAATAACGAAGCTTGATGCGCGTGAGAGTGGTGAGCGTTTCACGGGCATTGAAGCGTTCGACCGTCAGTACCATTTATAAACAGAAAGATGGAGCAGCAAGACCCAAATATTGAACCTTGCACAAAGTTTGCAAATCAATGGAATGATGCCATACAGTGCTACCGCATCATTTATGATGAAAAAAAAAAGAAAAAACCTGTGCAATTGTCGTTAGATCGCTTCTTTCGGCCACTTTCTAATACATAAATCTCTCGCTCTCTCTCTATATACCGTACTGTACATATTCTCTCCATTTTATTAAATGTTTTTTTCAGTACAAACCAATGGGTGTTACTTATACAAGCCTTAAACATACAAATGCACTTATATAAACCTTCAATATACTTCTATAGGCCTTAAACATAAATTATAATACAAAATATAGCACTGAATCAACTTACAAACAAATTCAACTTATGAACAATCGCTCGGAACCTAACTCCTTCGTTCGTAAGTAGGGGAGCGTCTGTCTGTACTATCGTTCTTGTTTATATATCATGCTTGTGATAACTTTGCACTTTATATAACTGTTAATATTACCCTAACAGCAATAGACGGCAGAGCCAGGGTTCACAAATGTGTAGTTTATTTCAACACAACACCACACAACACCCCACCTCACCCCACCTCACCCCACTCCACTCCACTCCAGGCTCCATTGGTTTGATGCAGAGCTGTGAAGTGGTTTCGCAACTTGAATTTGAAATGAAGGTCTAAGCCAGTGGATTCGAATTCTAACGCTCGATGACATACCTCCTCCTCGGTCCGTGTGCGCCAGTTCGGATTTTAGGTTATTGTTCCTCAAACAATGACCGGAGCTCCATCTCCTGCCTGGAGTGGACAGCAGTAAACCTGCGCTTCAACATCAACACCATCCTGCGAACCTGAGAACGTCAGATGGCGTCATTTTTCCAGTCCATAGTAGGTCATCAATCAAGCAGGGTTCCCACATTCAGACAAATGACAACTAAAAACACTACTAACCCTCGACATTTCGTTCGGTGACCGCAGGCAATCCAGCACGTGCTGTAAGCGGATGCCCACGGTCGACGTTAGCTGGTGATGATGTCGAGTCACCGTACGCTGCACCACCGACTGGTGCCGGATTCGCTCCTCCAAGCGGGTCTGCACCTATGACGTGGTCCCAACAGATGGTTTGTCAGCAATCCACAAGATGGCATCGAGCAGGGCCTTACCACAGCCGAGTGCTCAAATTTAGTCCGCAGCTCGTCGCAATGACGGACGGCTCGCTAATGACCAATAGGACATTTGACTCATTCATTTTGTTGTAGCTGTTTCATTTGGATATAGTATTACCACTGTAGGAGTAAAACTATGGTTGTTAACTCGATGACAATGAACAAAAGGTCTACTGTCTGAGTTTGTTCGACGGGACCAGACGGAGTTAAGGAATTAGGGATAGGTGCTAAAACTGCACGTCTAAGACTAGCGATAGCCAACTGGTTTGACTTCTCGATTCCCAGCGCAGAAGCGCCACTCTTTCTTCGGTCTTCTCAGAAAGCATCTAATGGCACATTAGGACATGGACTAGAAACAAAATCTCATCCTCATCTTCTCTGGGCAATGTTAAAGGTTCATTCCAATTTGGTATCTTGACAGTGGACATAAAAACCCACCTGTTCTAAATCCTCCTGTGTCTTCGCCAATTGAACCTGCAGCCTTTCTTTTTCTGCCTGTGACATAAAGACAACATCATACATGTCAAGTGATACATTTTCCCAGTGTTTTATACCTTTTGTAATCATTTTAAATGGTGTACGCCGTATAACAACTTTTGTGCGAGAAAAAAATGGTTTTTAAAAAAGGGCCGTTATTTGTAAAAAACGCCAGCCCTTATTTTGAAAATGTGCTGCAGTTTCACTCCAAGCCAGCTAGGGTGTCCCGAGCAATGTGTTCATGAACATGTGGTCCAATGCAGGTGCTGTTGCCCCCCGCCCGCATGAGCCAAAAGAGGATGAGACAGTTGAATCACGCATCACCTGGAGCAAAGTCACGAGGTCACCCACGTATTCATTGACTTGCTCGACCGTGGCCCGTGTGAGTGTCAAAGACAATCTGGTGACGCTGGAAAACTCGTCGCTCGCCACTATGCTCAATTGGGCTGAGCCGTCCAGCGAGGGAGAGTCGGAGGAGAGCAGCAAGTCATGCCTGCGGAAGAAAACAAAAGAGAAAAAGACTTGTTGGGGTGCACATTCCTTAGGAGATGAAACAAAAGGAGGAGAACCTAGGGTACCTGAACTCGCTGGAACTCTGTTCGCTCCCACATTTCCCAAAACACTTCATCAGCGCTTCAGGAAACGACTCGAATTGCATTTGAAGGTTATACCTCACTTTTAAACTGCACACAAAAATAAAATCAAGGTGTTTTAAAATGACACACTGAATGGAATGGAATGCAATGCTGGTCAATTCTTCCCAGACAGACCTCAGCAAGTCCTCTTGGCATAGACGGCAGGAAAACATGAAAGAATGATCCGGCACATCCACCAATTTCACAACGAGATCCTTAAACCAAAAAGAAAAGGTCAATCAATAGACACATTGCTTACCACTCCCAGAAAGCCAACACACATTTTATGTCCAAGAAGAATTCTAATTTTATTTGCAAAATGTTTGAGTAATGATGAAAAATAAATAATAATGATACAGTACAGACGCTCCCCTACTTACGAACATTCGACTTACGAACAACGGTACATACGAACATGTCTGCAAATTGCGTTTATGTTGAAAAATGTTCGCAAGTTCGATTTTGTATTGCGCGCCTTTTTCCGAGTAGTGCTTCTTTCCGCCGCTAATACCGACGACGCCTGGCGCTGAGAGCGCTCGGCTCACCCAGCATCCACCTTCCTCTGCCCAGTTCGTTGCAGTGCGTAAGTTGCGCAAGTGCGTGACGTATCTCCAGTGCGCAAAGAACCTTTTTCATTTTTATCATGAAATATCTCGTGCAGCCATTATTCAATATGGTTGGTGAAAAGCGAAAGGCTTCTAGTGAAGGAGATGCAAGCCATTTCATTTGAAACCAGTGGCAATAATTACGAAGCTTGATGCGCGTGAGAAAGTGGTGAGCGTTGCACGGGAATACAACTTGAATCGTTCCACCGACCGTCAGTACCATTTATAAACAGAAAGATGGAGCAGCAGGACCCAAATATTGAACGTTGCACAAAGTTTGCAAATCAATTGAATGATGCCATACAGTGCTACCGCATCATTTATGATGAAAAAAAGAAGAAAACGGTGCAATTGTCGTTAGATCGCTTCTTTCGGCCAGTTTCTAATACATAAATCTCTCTCTCTCTCTCTCTCTCTATACAGTACTGTACATATTCTCTCCATTTTATTAAATGTTTTTTTTTTTCAGTACAAACCAATGCGTGTTACTTATACAAGCCTTAAACATACAAATGCACTTATATTTACCTTCAATATACTTATATCGGCCTTAAAGATAAATGATAATACAAAATATAGCACTGAATCAACTTACCAACTAATTCAACTTATGAACAACCGCTCGGAACCTAACTCCTTCGTTTGTAAGTAGGGGAGCGTCTGTACATGCTATTTCCATGTGTAACACAAATTTGGCCACAAGACATGGATGGTTTAAATTGAGGTTGCAATGTCACTCATTCTCAATAATGAAGACTTTTCTCATGGCACTTTTATTTAACATGAAGACAGTAAAGCACAGGATTTTTTGATAGATTTGAAAAAAAAATGCTGTACTCACGTGTTTTTGAGGATCACTTGTGCTCGGCTGAAGTCCCACGGTGATGCGGAGGTTTTTTTTTCTGCAAGTATAAAGGACTGTTTTCAGGGTTGATACAAGCAACTTCTGCAGACATGTAGTATTTTGAAATTGGCATCGAATTGACCAGCCACAAATGTTAAATGTGTCAGTATTTTGTTGTCTACTAATACCTTTGACTAGAATTAAACTAGACACAGAATTCTTAACGGTTAAATAGTCCAAGAAATTGAAAGGTTACCGGGTACATACCTGTCAACCTGGGCCAATTCCTCCCCGTATTAATGATTGGAATCCCCCGTATTAAGCAATAGAAAACCGTACAAATGCAACGCGGCACATATTTACTCACATAGGGTGCACGTGTGCAAGTGTTATGGTCGCGCCGCGTTGTCGTGACGCGACCGTGAATGTATTCGGACCCATAGCTGCTTAAATAACGAAACAGGAAATGATTTAATCCTTTCCTGTTTCGTGTGAAAGGGGAATGCGTGTGCGCATATCATGCTTAAAGCATGACAATATTAGCAGTTGACGATGGCGTTTTCGTCTGCTACCAGTGACCGAGACGATCCGGATTAGAGCCGAAATGCGTCAAACGAGATCCGTTTTACAAAAAACGTACTTAAAAAAAATCCCGTACAAAAGTTGTTATACGGCGTACACAATTTGAAATGATCAAAAAACGTATAAAATAAGGGGAAAACGTATAAGTTGACAGGTATGCGGGGAATAGTCACCGCCATTACTTAGACACAGAATTCTTAACTTTAAAATAGCCCCGGGGACTAAATTGACAGGTCAAAACTTGACTATCTTTGCTAAAACAACAATAAGGACCTCAAAAAGTAGGCTTTTTCTCAGATTACCTGTCGTTGGAGCCTTCACACTTAACGGTGACTTCAAAAACTTCAGTCAGTCTCAAAGCCATGGCGATAGATAGCGTGACTTATCGCGAAGATTGCCAGGGAAATTTATACGCTTCCACTTCTTCTTCGTCTTCTTCTTCTTCTTCTTCGTCTTCTTCTTCTTCTTCTTCTTCTTCTTCTTCTTCTTCTTCTTCTTCTTCTTCTTCTTCTTCTTCTTCTTCTTCTTCTTCTTCTTCTTCTTCTTCGTCTCCTCCTAGCGGTTGCAGTTTGCAAACAAGTTCACAATGTATCACTACGACTAACCAGAATGGATGATTGATCTTGCAATTTAGTCAAATGACATTGAAAAAGTAATACACAATAATACTATGTATTTATTTGTACCATTAAAAAAGACAACAATTGAGAAAAGCATTGATAATAATCCGATTTTATTGTTATTACAACATTAATGATAATAATAAGAATCCAAAAGACAAGGCACGACTAAAACACTACCTTGATAACGCTAAACCTGAAGAAAGTTTATTGAAGAATATTCTCGAACTGATTCAAAAACAAAAAGCTTCATTTTGAGCTCCACAAGAGCATCTAAATCCAGCACCAAAGTTCCTCATTTTTTCAAAATGGTATTTATAGTTTGTTTTTTGTTTTTATTATATTTTTACAGGGGAAATGACACTGGTTGTGTTAAATGTGTATACAGACAGTGGGTCAAAAAATGAGGACAATGAAACACATGTTTTTCTGTTTGAAATGAAGTGTAGTAAAATTCGAAATAAATGTTCAAATGGAGATGTACTTTTGGTCTGCCTGGCCCGTGATTTGAATCAAATTGTGGAAAATGGACTAACATTGCATCATTGTCCAATGAAACCATATCGTAACGTACATTTGATGATATACAGGCCAAATTTTTGGAATGACTGATACTATGAAATGATGAATGAATTTTGAGGGGTACTGGGGGGTCATTGTGGGAGTCGTACTTGTTTATGTTGTTGACAACTTATTATGTTGACTACTTAGCGGTCCCTCCCCTAATGCCGCAGGTGGAAGGAACCGCTAACCTTCTGGGCCTCCCTGGCTCGATTTGTTTGCTGCTCCATTTGGTGCAGAGCCGTGTTCAGAGAGGCAATCTTGCACTTCAGCAACGTTTCCTCCCGCTCGCCGCGCTGGCATTCCCGCTGTTACAATGGCGCCGCGTCGTTGTGGCGCCATCGGGAATGGGTTAGTACCCAGGTGCGGGAAGCAGGAGGGGAATCGAGGCAGTTAGCTTCAAACAACATCTTTAACTGACTACTGGGATCTACAAATACACAGGCAAAACAGGGGGCAATCCGCCGATTGACCACAGCAGCTGCTCTCTCTGACGGCACGTCAGGAGGGACAAACGGGGCCGCTCCTCGCATTCCTCCTGCACACAAACCAAAGTGCAATGTTTTTTGAAGTTGACATAGCTATGTCGTACTGCCAAACATCACGTCAAATGATTGTGCATAACCACTTTGAGGTCTCTCACTGTCATTTTTGTGCACATAGGTTGCAATAAATCAACAGTAGTGCATTCACTTAAACTAACATTTCCGTATTTTTCCAGGGCACCTGAATATAAGTCGCACCGACCGGCCAAAGAAAACACACTGAAGACAAAAGAAAAATGTATAAATCGCAATGGTGTATTAAGTCGCATTTTTGGGAGGGCAATATTTGATTGGATTAGAAACCAAGAACTAACCCAAAATCCAAACAAGAGGTTAATTAGGCATCGGGGTCAACTTAACAGTTTTTCAGATAACCAGAATACAGCCTAAAAAAAAAACCACAGGCTTTTGGTGGTCAGAGAGAAAAACATAAGTCGCACTGGAGTATGAGCCTGGAAAATAGGGTCATGTTTTATAAATGTCGTACATTGTTAAGAGGTTATTTTTGCGCTCATCATTTCTCATCTCATTTGCCACAAGGGCATTGTCGTCGTATACAAAAAGTACAGAGGTAGCTGTAAGATTATATCAGTTTTTGTGAGTATAAAAGCATCGTTCTCATACAAATTGTGAATGGCTGACATGTCAGCATAAAAACTCAACAGTCTGACTGAATAATCAATCTTAGTCTTGTGATTGGGTTGACATGTCAGCACAAACACTCAACTGTCCGACACTGATCAATTACTTTTTGCCCTGCAAATGACTGAAACGTATCTGTTCAAAGTCCTGCTGACAACTGTCAGTTTTGCCTGTATATAAGACTCACTCACTGGTCATTCAGTGAAAGCTGCAAGGACAACAGACTGTGAGCGATCACGCTATTTGAGCTCTCCCCATTTCTGCAGTCCGGTAATAAACTTATTTCCTTTAAATTGATCTTGCTCTTTCTTAACCTGTTCCTGAAGTTGTATTTTCAGATCTATCAGTAGCTAGCACTGGTTCTGAAATGAATTGGATCCAGCGGAAGTGGTTTGGCAACTTGAATTTGAAATGAAGGTCTAAGCCAGTGGATTCGAATTCTAATGCTCGACGACATACCTCCTCCTCCGTCCGTGTGCGCCAGTTTGGATTTTAGGTTATTGTTCCTCAAACAATGACCGGAGTTCCGTCTTCTGCCTGTTGTTCAGAGTAGCAAACTGGCGCTGGAACATCGTCACCATCTTGTGAGCCTGAGAACGTCAGATGGCGTCATTTTTCCAGTCCATACATAGTAGGTCATCAATCAAGCAGGGTTCCCACATTCAGACAAATGACAACTAAAAACACGACTAACCTTCCCCAGATCGTGAAATGATAATCCCAGGCATTTCAGCGTCTGTCTGAGACGCTGGTCCACGGTGTCCATTGCCTGCTTGTGTTGTTGGATCACCTTATGCTCCAGCACCGACTGGTGTTGTATTTTTTTTGCCAAGCGGGTCTGCACCTATGACGTGGTCCCAACAGATGGTTTGTCAGCAATCCACAAGATGGCATCGAGCAGGGCCTTACCACAGCCGAGTGCTCAAATTTAGTCCGCAGCTCGTCGCAATGACGGACGGCTCGCTAATGACCAATAGGACATTTGACTCATTCATTTTGTTGTAGCTGTTTCATTTGGATATAGTATTACCACTGTAGGAGTAAAACTATGGTTGTTAACTCGATGACAATGAACAAAAGGTCTACTGTCTGAGTTTGTTCGACGGGACCAGACGGAGTTAAGGAATTAGGGATAGGTGCTAAAACTGCACGTCTAAGACTAGCGATAGCCAACTGGTTTGACTTCTCGATTCCCAGCGCAGAAGCGCCACTCTTTCTTCGGTCTTCTCAGAAAGCATCTAATGGCACATTAGGACATGGACTAGAAACAAAATCTCATCCTCATCCTCTCTGGGCAATGTTAAAGGTTCATTCCGATTTGGTATCTTGACAGTGGACATAAAAACCCACCTGTTCTAAATCCTGCCGTGTCTTCGCCAATTGAACCTGCTGCCTTTCTTTTTGCGCCTGTGACATAAAGACAACATCATACATGTCAAGTGATACTTTTTCCCAGTGTTTTATACCTTTTGTAATCATTTTAAATGGTGTACGCCGTATAGCAACTTTTGTACGAGAAAAAAATGGTTTTTAAAAATGGGCCGTTATTTGTAAAAAACGCCAGCCCTTATTTTGAAAATGTGCTGCAGTTTCACTCCAAGCCAGCTAGGGTGTCCCGAGCAATGTGTTCATGAACATGTGGTCCAATGCAGGTGCTGTTGCCCCCCGCCCGCATGAGCCAAAAGAGGATGAGACAGTTGAATCACGCATCACCTGGAGCAAAGTCACAAGGTCGCCCACGTATTCTTCTTTGACTTGCTCGACCGGGGCCCGTGTGAGCGGCAAAGACAATCTGGTGACGGTGGCAAACTCGTCGCTCGCCACTATGCTCAATTCGGCTGAGCGGTCCAGCGAGGGAGAGTCGGACGAGAGCACCAAGTCATACCTGGGGAACAAAACAAAAGAGAAAAAGACTTGTTGGGGTGCACATTCCTTAGGAGATGAAACAAAAGGAGGAGAACCTAGGGTACCTGGACTCGCTGGAACTCTGTTCGCTCCCACATTTCCCAAAACACTTCATCAGCGCTTCAGGAAATGACCCAAATTCCATATGAAAGCCATATCTCTCTTTCAAACTGCACACAAAAATAAAATCAAGGTGTTTTAAAATGACACACTGAATGGAATGGAATGGAATGGAATGGAATGGAATGGAATGGAATGGAATGGAATGCAATGCTGGTCAATTCTTCCCAGACAGACCTCGGGAAGTCCTCTTGGCAAAGACAGCAGGAAAACATGAACGAATGATCCGTCACATCCACTAAGGTCACAACGAGATCCTTAAAGCAAAAAGAAAAGGTCAATCAATAGACACATTGCTTACCACTCCCAGAAAGCCAACACACATTTTATGTCCAAGAAGAATTCTAATTTTATTTGCAAAATGTTTGAGTAATGATTAAAAATTAAATAATAATGATACAGTACAGACGCTCCCCTACTTACGAACATTCGACTTACGAACAACGGTACATACGAACATGTCTGCAAATTGCGTTTATGTCGAAAAATGTGAGTCACTTCGATTTTGTATTGCGGGCCTTTTTCCGAGTAGTGCTTCTTTCCGCCGCTAATACCGACGACGCCTGGCGCTGAGAGCGCTCGGCTCACCCAGCATCCACCTTCCTCTGCCCAGTTCGTTGCAGTGCGCAAGTTGCGCAAGTGCGTGACGTATCTCCAGTGCGCAAAGAACCTTTTTCATTTTTATCATGAAATATCTCGTGCAGCCATTATTCAATATGGTTGGTGAAAAGCGAAAGGCTTCTAGTGAAGGAGATGCAAGGAAGAGGCAAGCCATTTCATTTGAAACCAGTGGCAATAATTACGAAGCTTGATGCGCGTGAGAAAGTGGTGAGCGTTGCACGGGAATACAACTTGAATCGTTCCACCGACCGTCGGTACCATTTCTAAACAGAAAGATGGAGCAGCAGGACCCAAATATTGAACCTTGCACAAAGTTTGCAAATCAATTGAATGATGCCATACAGTGCTACCGCATCATTTATGATGAAAAAAAGAAGAAAACGGTGCAATTGTCGTTAGATCGCTTCTTTCGGCCACTTTCTAATACATAAATCTCTCTCTCTCTCTCTCTCTATATACAGTACTGTACATATTCTCTCCATTTTATTAAATGTTTTTTTTTTTTTTTCAGTACAAACCAATGCGTGTTACTTATAAAAGCCTTAAACATACAAATGCACTTATATAAACCTTCAATATACTTATATCGGCCTTAAACATAAATTATAATACAAAATATAGCACTGAATCAACTTACAAACAAATTCAACTTATGAACCAGCTCGGAACCAATTGCGTTCGTAAGTAGGGGAGCGTCTGTATATGTTTTGACGAAAGTTTGGCGACACTCTTTTTCCTTGTCGACGATAATGTCAAATATTTATTCATCTTATTAGACGTGCTTCATAACTGAGCAAAGAATACCCCGAGATTTGGTACAAACGTAAAGCTGGCATGCAAAATGACTTGAATGGCTGGACATCGTAAGGCTTTTTCTTTTAAAAAAAAGTGGTCTATGTAAAGTAAAGCTTTTATTTGTTTAAAAAATAAATACTATGTATATATAGTCAGGCTTTTTTCTTTAAAAATGACCATGTATATTCAGGGTTTTTATTAAAAAATGACCATGTATAGTAAGGCTTTTTTATTTAAAAAAAAAAACCGACCATGTACAGTAAAGCGTTTTTCTTAAAAGACGACATAGTATAGTAAGGCTTTTTTTCTTAAAAAATGACATAGTATTGTAAGGCTTTTTTCTTTAAAAAAAAACGACATAGTATTGTAAGGCTTTTTTTTGTAAAAAACGACATAGTATAGTAAGGCTTTTTTCTTAAAAAACAACATAGTATAGGCTTTTTTCTTTAAAGACGACATAGTATAGTAAGGCTTATTTTCTTTAAAAACGACATAGTATAGTAAGGCTTTTTATTTACAAAAAAGACCATGTAAAGTAAGGCTTTTTTCTTAAAAAATGACCATGTATAGTAAGGCTTTTTTGTTTAAAAAAGACCATGTATAGTAAGGCTTTTTTTCTTAAAAAACGACATAGTATAGTAAGGCTTTTTTTCCTAAAAAAACGACATAGTAAAGTATGGCTTTTTCCCCCTAAAAAAAACGACATAGTATAGCATGGCTTTTTTTCTTGAAAAACGACATAGTAGAGGAAGGCTTTTTCCCTGAAAACCGACATAGTATAGTATGGCTTTTTTCCTTTAAAAAACGACATAGTATAGTAAGGCTTTTTTTTCCTAAAAAACGACATAGTATAGTAAGGCTTTTTTCTTTAAAGAAGACATAGTATAGTAAGGCTTATTTTCTTTAAAAACAACACAGTATAGTAAGGCTTTTTTGTCTTTAAAAACGACATAAAGGCTTTTTTGTCTTTAAAAACGACATAAAGGCTTTTTTGTCTTTAAAAACGACTTAAAGTGGTCTATGTAAAGTAAAGCTTTTATTTGTTTAAAAAATAAATACTATGTATATATAGTCAGGCTTTTTTCTTTAAAAATGACCATGTATATTAAGGGTTTTTATTAAAAAATGACCATGTATAGTAAGGCTTTTTTATTTAAAAAAAACGACCATGTACAGTAAAGCGTTTTTCTTAAAAGACGACATAGTATAGTAAGGCTTTTTTTCTTAAAAAATGACATAGTATTGTAAGGCTTTTTTCTTAAAAAAAAACGACATAGTATTGTAAGGCTTTTTTTCGTAAAAAACGACATAGTATAGTAAGGCTTTTTTCTTAAAAAACAACATAGTATAGGCTTTTTTCTTTAAAGACGACATAGTATAGTAAGGCTTTTTTCCCTAAAAAAACGACATCGTATAGTATGGCTTTTTTCCCCTAAAAAAAACGACATAGTATAGCATGACTTTTTTCTTGAAAAACGACATAGTAGAGGAAGGCTTTTTCCCTAAAAAACGACATAGTATAGTATGGCTTTTCCCCCTAAAAAACGACATAGTATAGTATGGCTTTTTTCCTTTAAAAAACGACATAGTATAGTATGGCTTTTTTTCTTAAAAAACGACATAGTATAGTAAGGCTTTTTTTCTTAAAAACGACATAGTATAGTATGGCTTTTCCCCCCTAAAAAACGACATAATATAGCATGGCTTTTTTTCTTGAAAAACGACATAGTCGAGGAAGGCTTTTTCCCTAAAAAACGACATAGTATAGTATGGCTTTCCCCCCTAAAAAACGACATAGTATAGTATGGCTTTTTTCCTTTAAAAAACGACATAGTATAGTAAGGCTTTTTTTCCTAAAAAACGACATAGTATAGTAAGGCTTTTTTTCTTAAAAAACGACATAGTATAGTATGGCTTTTCCCCCCTAAAAAACGACATAATATAGCATGGCTTTTTTTCTTGAAAAACGACATAGTCGAGGAAGGCTTTTTCCCTAAAAAACGACATAGTATAGTATGGCTTTTTTTTGTAAAAAACGACATAGTATAGTAAGGCTTTTTTCTTAAAAAACAACATAGTATAGGCTTTTTTCTTTAAAAATGACCATGTATATTAAGGGTTTTTATTAAAAAATGACCATGTATAGTAAGGCTTTTTTATTTAAAAAAAACGACCATGTACAGTAAAGCGTTTTTCTTAAAAGACGACATAGTATAGTAAGGCTTTTTTTCTTAAAAAATGACATAGTATTGTAAGGCTTTTTTCTTAAAAAAAAACGACATAGTATTGTAAGGCTTTTTTTCGTAAAAAACGACATAGTATAGTAAGGCTTTTTTTCCAAAAAAAAACGACATAGTAAAGTATGGCTTTTTCCCCCTAAAAAAAACGACATAGTATAGCATGGCTTTTTTTCTTGAAAAACGACATTGTAGAGGAAGGCTTTTTCCCTGAAAACCGACATAGTATAGTATGGCTTTTCCCCCTAAAAAACGACATAGTATAGTATGGCTTTTTTCCTTTAAAAAACGACATAGTATAGTAAGGCTTTTTTTCCTAAAAAAACGACATAGTATAGCATGGCTTTTTTTCTTGAAAAACGACATAGTAGAGGAAGCCTTTTTTTCTTAAAAAACGATATTGTATAGTAAGGCTTCTTTTCTTAAAAAACGACATAGTATAGTAAGGCTTTTTTTCTTTAAAAAATGACAGCAAGTAAGGCTAAGAGAGTCGGAGAATAAATCTGACTTCTGATTCTTCACCTTCTAGTTGTTGCTGTGGTCCACTGGCAAAATCATTGGGTCAGAACATGAGGTGGGAATCAGGAGTGAGTTCAATTCCATTCGTTGCAATTCTCAAATTGTTTATTGAGGTAATTGTAATATATTGATAATGATAGTTGCCTCGGGTTATGGAAGTGTGTTTAACCACGCCACCTGGAGCCGTGGGGTAGCACAGCGTAACCCGGACGTAGTAGTGTTGTGTGTCCGGTTTGTTTGTTTGTGTGTGTGTGGTTGTCGTTGGACAGTGGCGATAAAGAGCTACACGTGTTTTACCCTGGCTCCGCCGTCTATTGCTGTTATGGATATATTAACAGTTATATAAACTGCAAAGTTATTACAGTGGCGACGCGTATGGGATCCCTTTCCAGCGGTAGGGATTAAAAGTTTCGGACGAGGAGATTAAGGCGTTACAAGGAGGTAACGTGACTTTGCAGACTAGCATTAGCACGAGTGCTAAGCTAACGGCGGCGCTGCATCATGGCCAGATTCCTGGGAAATCTCGGCGAATACGAGGCACTTAAAGAAGATTTTGAATCTTATTTGGAACGTTTTGAGCAATGGATGATCATCAACGAAGTGGAGGAAGGTAAAAAAACCAACGTGTTCCTGTCTATAATAGGTGCAGAGGCCTACGGACTGTTGAAGGGCCTTTGCATACCAGAGAAGCCTAGTAGCCTCTCATATGAGGTGCTAAGTGGAAGATTAGCATCTCATTACAACCCGAAACCGCTGGTGATCGCGGAGCGATTCAAGTTTCAAAAGAGGAATCAGAGAGAGAAAACGAGTCTGTGTCGGATTATATTGTGGCGTTGAAGCAGCTATCCAGCCACTGCGAATTTGGTCTCCATTTGGACGAAGCAATGAGAGACAGATTTGTTTGTGGATTGAGAGTGGAAGCTATTCAGAGAAGATTACTCGCGGAGCAAGATCTAACATTTAAAAAAACATGTGAACTGTCGTTGTCCATGGAGATGGCATCAAAGAGTACGTTGGAGTTCGCTAGCAAAATGGAAGAACCTGCCACATTAAATAAGATTGACCAGGAAAAGACAAGCAAAAGTGCGTGGAAATACCAACCAGCCACCAGCGATTGGAAAAGTAAAACCACAATTGGAAAATTCAGACCACAGAGAAAAGAGAATCACCAACCCTGTTACAGATGTGGACTGAGCAACCACGCCCCTCAGGAATGCAGGTATAAAGGAGAGACATGTTACAAGTGTTCAAAAGGAGGACACATAGCAAGGATGTGTAAAACGAAAAGTTGGCAAGGACACACAGTATGTAAACGGAAATCAAAATGAGACAACAGGAAGTGCGGATGATGAACTGTGGGAGTCATATCGCTTGAATGCCGTGTATCCCACAAATGCTGTCTGGAATTGGAAGAAGGAAATGACAGTACAGGTCATAGTAGAAGGAACTCCTCTAGAGATGCAACTGGACACAGGGGCGGCGGTAACACTTGTTTCGGAAATTGTGTATAAGAAGCATCTCTCTCATCTGCCTTTGGAAGTAAGTAAAGTGCAGCTGTCAACTTTTTCCGGAGAGAACATTCCTTTGATGGGACAAGTGACGGCCAAGGTAAAATATGGGACCCAGGGTGGGGAGTTAGCATTAGTGATCGTAAAAGGTGACAGACCAGCCCTACTTGGCCGTAACTGGCTCCAAAACTTCAAACTGGACTGGGCACGCATCTTCTCAGTTATACCAGCAAGGGGCGGTAACGACGCAGATGTGGATACAGTGTTGCAGAGACACAAAGCAGTGTTTGCTGAGGAGTTGGGCACTATTCGAAATTTTAAGGCCAACATTACAGTAAAGCCAAATACCAAACCGATCTTCAGGAAGGCCAGACCAGTGCCATATGCATTAAAGAATGCAGTTGAGACTGAGTTAAATCGCCTAGAGAAAGCTGGCATTATCTCAAAGAAAGAACATAGTCAGTGGGCCGCGCCCATAGTAGTGGTACCCAAAGCAGACAAGTCAATTCGTATCTGTGGAGACTATAAGGTCACAGTAAATCAAAGTGTGGAAGAGGAGACCTATCCACTACCAAACGTTGAAGACCTTTTTGCCACCCTAGCTGGAGGCATTCTTTTCAGCAAGTTAGACTTGTCACAGGCTTACCAACAGCTGGAGTTAGGAAAAGACTCAGAAAAGTATTTGACAATAAATACTCACAAAGGACTGTATGTGTATCATAGACTTTCATACGGAGTGTCCAGTGCTCCTTCCATATTTCAGAATGTGATGGACCAGATACTCCAAGGCTTGGAGCATGTCACCTGTTTTTTAGACGACATTTTGGTCACAGGAAAGACAAGAGCTGAACACCTGAGGAATCTGGAGGAGGTACTGAGCCGCCTGGAGAGCTACGGGGTAAGAGTGAAAAGAGCAAAATGTGATTTCATGAAGGAGAAAGTAGAATACCTGGGGCATCTGATAGATAAGGAGGGACTGCACCCCACTGCGACAAAAGTGGCAGCCATCGTTAATGCACCCCAGCCTACAAACGTCACAGAGCTACGGTCTTTTCTAGGACTATTAAACTATTATGGTCGGTTCATGAAAGACCTGTCGACGGTGCTGCAGCCGCTACATCAACTACTGAAGAAGGAAGTTGATTGGCAATGGACTACTAAATGTGCAGCAGCATTCAAAGATGCAAAAGAACAGTTAGTAAAAAGCTCAGTAGTAGTGCACTATGACACCAAGAAACCCCTGAGATTAGCTTCCGATGCATCCCCTTATGGAATCGGGGCTGTCATATCTCACATAATGGAAAATGGAGATGAGAAACCGATCGCATTTGCATCGCGTACATTGACAGAGGCAGAAAACAAATATAGTCAGATAGAGAAAGAGGCTTTGGCCATAATTTTTGGCGTGACTAAATTTCATAAATATTTATATGGCCGAAAGTTCAGTTTAATAACTGACCACAAGCCCCTTCTTGCTATTTTGGGACCCAAGTCTGAAATTCCCACTTTAGCTGCTCTGCGAATGCAGCGCTGGGCGCTGAGACTGATGGCTTATGACTACAGTATAGAGTACAGAACGTCAGCAGAAAATGCCAATGCAGATGCGTTATCTAGACTGCCGGGGAAGGAAAAGGATAACACAGCGGAGGAAAACAGCATCTTCTATTTCTCAGTAGTAGATGAGCTTCCCGTGCAAGCTACAGAGATTGCACAGAGGACTCTCAGGGACCCAGTCCTATGCAAAGTACTGGAGCTGACTCGGTCTGGATGGCCAAGTCAAAACAAGGACGAGAGACTGAAACCATACTTTTTCAGGAAAAATGAACTGTCGGTGGAACAAGGTTGCATATTGTGGGGAATTCGAGTTATCATTCCACCAGCACACCGAGAGCGACTACTGCATGATCTTCACCTAGGACACCCGGGAGGGTGCAGGATGAAGGCCTTGGCCAGGAGCTATTTGTGGTGGCCGCAGTTGGACAGTGACATAGAACATACAGTACAACAATGTGACGCCTGTCAGAGTGTGAGGAAACTACCTGCAACCGCACCTCTACACGTCTGGAAATGGCCGACTAGAGTTTGGCAGAGAATACATATTGACTTTGCAGAGAAAGACCAACACCACTTTTTAGTACTAGTGGACAGTCATTCAAAATGGCTGGAGGTCATCGCCATGGCAACAACCACAGCAACCAAAATGATTGAGGCGTTGCGGAATATTTTTGCTTCCTACGGGCTTCCTGAGGAGATTGTTTCTGACAACGGACCTCAATTCACTTCGCAGGAGTACAAGACATTCCTGCTGAGCAACGGAATAAAACAAACTTTGGTACCAGCTTACCATCCCGCTTCCAATGGAGCGGCAGAGCGAGCAGTTCAGACAGTGAAAGCATCACTGCTGAAACAAGTACTCGAGGAGAAGAAACAAAAGGTCACAATAACTATGCAGCACAGGCTAGCTAACTTCCTGATAGCATACAGGAGTACACCGCACACTGTTACAGGATGTGCACCAGCGGAACTGTTTTTAAAACGTCAAATCAGGACCAGGTTCAGTTTACTGAAACCAGATCTCGCTCGAGTGGTGGAAGCAAAACAAGAGAAGCAGAAACACTATCATGATAGAACCACCTCCAAGCTGAGACATCTGTCTGAGGGTGACTCAGTTCTGATCCGGAATTTCCGTGGAGGGAAGGAGAGGTGGACAAAAGGAACAGTGGAAAAGAGACTCGGACCAGTCACCTACCTGGTGTGGAATGGTGTGAGCCGACGCTCGATCCACATTGATCATCTGCTGTACAACCAACCGTCCAGACCAGAGACATTGGAGCTTCCGGATGAGCAGCTGGACATCACAAACAAGTACCCTGTGGTGGTTCACGCAGATGTGGGGGGGAAAGGCACACCTGGAGCAGTAGGTGGTAGCCCGTACTCACCTGAAGAGACACGTGTAACATCTTCGCCAGGCTCAGTGGCCTGTGACAAGACAGTTACACCTGACAACCGAGCAGTCAGTTCCCCAGAGGTGTGTGGGCGCAGGTACCCAGTGAGAGATAGAGCACCTCCGAAGCAACTGAATTTGTGATCGGTCAGTTGTGAGGAACGTCGTTCCTAAAATAAAAGAGTTCCTGTTCATACAAAAATGTGAAAAGAGTTCCTGAGATTGAAATGTCAAAGACTGGAATATTGAGTCTAATGGTTGTGTTAGCAGTAATAATTTAGTTACAAGTTGAGAAGTAAAATTATAAAAAGTTAATGAGGCAAAGATAATTGTTGGAGTTGAGTGCTAAGTCTAAATAGGAACTTCATAGTTAAAGGGGGAGGAGTGTAATATATTGATAATGATAGTTGCCTCGGGTTATGGAAGTGTGTTTAACCACGCCACCTGGAGCCGTGGGGTAGCACAGCGTAACCCGGACGTAGTAGTGTTGTGTGTCCGGTTTGTTTGTGTGTGTGTGTGGTTGTTGTTGGACAGTGGCAATAAAGAGCTACACGTGTTTTACCCTGGCTCCGCCGTCTATTGCTGTTATGGATATATTAACAGTTATATAAACTGCAAAGTTATTACAGTAATGAAAAGGATAAATACAACTTCCAACTTTACAGTGGTGCAGTGGCAAAGACAATGGGTCAGAACTTCAGGTGGACTCAAGTTCAAATCAGAAGTGAGTTTGATTCCACTCTTTGCAATTCTCAAATTGTTTATTGAGGTAATTAAAAGGATAAATACAGACACTCCTCAACTTACGAACGCAATTGGTTCCGAGCGATTGTTCATAAGTTGAATTTGTTTGTAAGTTGATTTAGTGCTATATTTTGTATTATAATTTATGTTTAAGGCCTATATAAGTATATTGAAGGTTTATATAAGTGCATTTGTATGTTTAAGGCTTGTATAAGTAACACGCATTGGTTTGTACTGAAAAAAAAAAAAAATTAATAAAATGGAGAGAATATGTACAGTACTGTAGAGAGAGAGATAGATTTATGTATTAGAAACTGGCCAAAAGAAGCGACCTAATGACGATTGCACAGTTTTCTTCTTTTTTTCATCATAAATGATGCAGTAGCACTGTATGGCATCATTCAATTGATTTGCAAACTTTGTGCAACGTTCAATATTTGGGTCCTGCTGCTCGATCTTTCTGTTTAGAAATGGTACTGAATGTGCAACGCTCACCACTTTCTGACGCGCATCAAGCTTCGTTATTATTGCCACTCGTTTCAAATGAAATGGCTTGCCTCTTCCTTGCAACTCCCTCAATAGAAGCCTTTAGCTTTTTACCAACCATATTCAATATTGGATGCATGAGATATTTAATGATACAAATGAAAAAGGTTCTTTGCACACTGGAGATACATTCACGCACTTCCGCATTGCAACGAAGAAGGTAGATGCTGGGTGAGCTGAGCTCTCACAGCGCCAGGCGTCGGTATTAGCGGCGGAAAGGAGTACTACTCCGAAAAAGACGCGAAATACAAAATTGGACTTGCGAACATTTTTGGACTTAAACGCAATTTGCAGACATGTTCGTATGTACCGTTGTTCGTAAGTTGAATGTTCGTAAGTAGGGGAGCGTCTGTATAACTTCCAATCACATCATTTCAGAAGACACTGTGGTCCAGTGGCAAGAACAATGGGTTGAAATTGAAGTTGGACACAAGTTCAAATCTGGAGTGAGTTCAAGTCCACTCTTTGCAAATCTCAAATTGTTTATTGAGGTGATGAAAATGATAAATATAACTTCCAATCATCTCATTTCAGAAGTCACTGTGGTCCAGTGGCAAAGACAATGGGTCAGACAGACCTCAAATTAGTGGATGTGACTGCCATGTGGGAGATGGGGTTCGAATCCCGCTCTCGTTTGACTAATCACTACACTAGTAGTTCAGTAAATGGGTAATCCTTTTTTCATTCAAATAAAGACTTTGTCATTTTTTTCAGCAAAACAGAAGACAGTTGGGAGGGGTGGTTCCTTGTGGTGTTCGACAGTCGGTCCAAAAATGTTCGCAAGTTCAATTTTGTATTTCGCGCCTTTTTCGGAGTAGTACTTCTTTCCGCCGCTAATACCGACGCCTGGCGCTGTGAGAGCTCAGCTCACCCAGCATCTACCTTCTTCTTCGTTGCAGTGCGGAAGTGCGTGAATGTATCTCCAGTGTGCAAAGAACCTTTTTCATTTTTATCATGAAATATCTCGTGCAGCCATTATTCAATATGGTTGGTGAAAAGCTAAAGGCTTCTATTGAGGGAGTTGCAAGGAAGAGGCAAGCCATTTCATTTGAAACGAGTGGCAATAATAACGAAGCTTGATGCGCGTGAGAGTGGTGAGCGTTTCACGGGCATTGAAGCGTTCGACCGTCAGTACCATTTATAAACAGAAAGATGGAGCAGCAAGACCCAAATATTGAACCTTGCACAAAGTTTGCAAATCAATGGAATGATGCCATACAGTGCTACCGCATCATTTATGATGAAAAAAAAAAGAAAAAACCTGTGCAATTGTCGTTAGATCGCTTCTTTCGGCCACTTTCTAATACATAAATCTCTCGCTCTCTCTCTCTCTATATACCGTACTGTACATATTCTCTCCATTTTATTAAATGTTTTTTTCAGTACAAACCAATGGGTGTTACTTATACAAGCCTTAAACATACAAATGCACTTATATAAACCTTCAATATAGTTCTATAGGCCTTAAACATAAATTATAATACAAAATATAGCACTGAATCAACTTACAAACAAATTCAACTTATGAACAATCGCTCAGAACCTAACTCCTTCGTTCGTAAGTAGGGGAGCGTCTGTCTGTACTATCGTTCTTGTTTATATATCATGCTTGTGATAACTTTGCACTTTATATAACTGTTAATATTACCCTAACAGCAATAGACGGCAGAGCCAGGGTTCACAAATGTGTAGTTTATTTCAACACAACACCACACAACACCCCACCTCACCCCACTCCACTCCACTCCAGGCTCCATTGGTTTGATGCAGAGCTGTGAAGTGGTTTCGCAACTTGAATTTGAAATGAAGGTCTAAGCCAGTGGATTCGAATTCTAACGCTCGATGACATACCTCCTCCTCGGTCCGTGTGCGCCAGTTCGGATTTTAGGTTATTGTTCCTCAAACAATGACCGGAGCTCCATCTCCTGCCTGGAGTGGACAGCAGTAAACCTGCGCTTCAACATCAACACCATCCTGCGAACCTGAGAACGTCAGATGGCGTCATTTTTCCAGTCCATAGTAGGTCATCAATCAAGCAGGGTTCCCACATTCAGACAAATGACAACTAAAAACACTACTAACCCTCGACATTTCGTTCGGTGACCGCAGGCAATCCAGCACGTGCTGTAAGCGGATGCCCACGGTCGACGTTAGCTGGTGATGATGTCGAGTCACCGTACGCTGCACCACCGACTGGTGCCGGATTCGCTCCTCCAAGCGGGTCTGCACCTATGACGTGGTCCCAACAGATGGTTTGTCAGCAATCCACAAGATGGCATCGAGCAGGGCCTTACCACAGCCGAGTGCTCAAATTTAGTCCGCAGCTCGTCGCAATGACGGACGGCTCGCTAATGACCAATAGGACATTTGACTCATTCATTTTGTTGTAGCTGTTTCATTTGGATATAGTATTACCACTGTAGGAGTAAAACTATGGTTGTTAACTCGATGACAATGAACAAAAGGTCTACTGTCTGAGTTTGTTCGACGGGACCAGACGGAGTTAAGGAATTAGGGATAGGTGCTAAAACTGCACGTCTAAGACTAGCGATAGCCAACTGGTTTGACTTCTCGATTCCCAGCGCAGAAGCGCCACTCTTTCTTCGGTCTTCTCAGAAAGCATCTAATGGCACATTAGGACATGGACTAGAAACAAAATCTCATCCTCATCTTCTCTGGGCAATGTTAAAGGTTCATTCCAATTTGGTATCTTGACAGTGGACATAAAAACCCACCTGTTCTAAATCCTCCTGTGTCTTCGCCAATTGAACCTGCAGCCTTTCTTTTTCTGCCTGTGACATAAAGACAACATCATACATGTCAAGTGATACATTTTCCCAGTGTTTTATACCTTTTGTAATCATTTTAAATGGTGTACGCCGTATAACAACTTTTGTGCGAGAAAAAAATGGTTTTTAAAAAAGGGCCGTTATTTGTAAAAAACGCCAGCCCTTATTTTGAAAATGTGCTGCAGTTTCACTCCAAGCCAGCTAGGGTGTCCCGAGCAATGTGTTCATGAACATGTGGTCCAATGCAGGTGCTGTTGCCCCCCGCCCGCATGAGCCAAAAGAGGATGAGACAGTTGAATCACGCATCACCTGGAGCAAAGTCACGAGGTCACCCACGTATTCATTGACTTGCTCGACCGTGGCCCGTGTGAGTGTCAAAGACAATCTGGTGACGCTGGAAAACTCGTCGCTCGCCACTATGCTCAATTGGGCTGAGCCGTCCAGCGAGGGAGAGTCGGAGGAGAGCAGCAAGTCATGCCTGCGGAAGAAAACAAAAGAGAAAAAGACTTGTTGGGGTGCACATTCCTTAGGAGATGAAACAAAAGGAGGAGAACCTAGGGTACCTGAACTCGCTGGAACTCTGTTCGCTCCCACATTTCCCAAAACACTTCATCAGCGCTTCAGGAAATGACTCGAATTGCATTTGAAGGTTATACCTCACTTTTAAACTGCACACAAAAATAAAATAAAGGTGTTTTAAAATGACACACTGAATGGAATGGAATGCAATGCTGGTCAATTCTTCCCAGACAGACCTCAGGAAGTCCTCTTGGCATAGACGGCAGGAAAACATGAAAGAATGATCCGGCACATCCACCAATTTCACAACGAGATCCTTAAACCAAAAAGAAAAGGTCAATCAATAGACACATTGCTTACCACTCCCAGAAAGCCAACACACATTTTATGTCCAAGAAGAATTCTAATTTTATTTGCAAAATGTTTGAGTAATGATGAAAAATAAATAATAATGATACAGTACAGACGCTCCCCTACTTACGAACATTCGACTTACGAACAACGGTACATACGAACATGTCTGCAAATTGCGTTTATGTCGAAAAATGTGAGTCACTTCGATTTTGTATTGCGCGCCTTTTTCCGAGTAGTGCTTCTTTCCGCCGCTAATACCGACGACGCCTGGCGCTGAGAGCGCTCGGCTCACCCAGCATCCACCTTCCTCTGCCCAGTTCGTTGCAGTGCGTAAGTTGCGCAAGTGCGTGACGTATCTCCAGTGCGCAAAGAACCTTTTTCATTTTTATCATGAAATATCTCGTGCAGCCATTAGTCAATATGGTTGGTGAAAAGCGAAAGGCTTCTAGTGAAGGAGATGCAAGCCATTTCATTTGAAACCAGTGGCAATAATTACGAAGCTTGATGCGCGTGAGAAAGTGGTGAGCGTTGCACGGGAATACAACTTGAATCGTTCCACCGACCGTCAGTACCATTTATAAACAGAAAGATGGAGCAGCAGGACCCAAATATTGAACGTTGCACAAAGTTTGCAAATCAATTGAATGATGCCATACAGTGCTACCGCATCATTTATGATGAAAAAAAGAAGAAAACGGTGCAATTGTCGTTAGATCGCTTCTTTCGGCCAGTTTCTAATACATAAATCTCTCTCTCTCTCTCTCTCTCTATACAGTACTGTACATATTCTCTCCATTTTATTAAATGTTTTTTTTTTCAGTACAAACCAATGCGTGTTACTTATACAAGCCTTAAACATACAAATGCACTTATATTTACCTTCAATATACTTATATCGGCCTTAAAGATAAATGATAATACAAAATATAGCACTGAATCAACTTACCAACTAATTCAACTTATGAACAACCGCTCGGAACCTAACTCCTTCGTTCGTAAGTAGGGGAGCGTCTGTACATGCTATTTCCATGTGTAACACAAATTTGGCCACAAGACATGGATGGTTTAAATTGAGGTTGCAATGTCACTCATTCTCAATAATGAAGACTTTTCTCATGGCACTTTTATTTAACATGAAGACAGTAAAGCACAGGATTTTTGATAGATTTGAAAAAAAAATGCTGTACTCACGTGTTTTTGAGGATCACTTGTGCTCGGCTGAAGTCCCATGGTGATGCGGAGGTTTTTTTTTCTGCAAGTATAAAGGACTGTTTTCAGGGTTGATACAAGCAACTTCTGCAGACATGTAGTATTTTGAAATTGGCATCGAATTGACCAGCCACAAATGTTAAATGTGTCAGTATTTTGTTGTCTACTAATACCTTTGACTAGAATTAAACTAGACACAGAATTCTTAACGGTTAAATAGTCCAAGAAATTGAAAGGTTACCGGGTACATACCTGTCAACCTGGGCCAATTCCTCCCCGTATTAATGATTGGAATCCCCCGTATTAAGCAATAGAAAACCGTACAAATGCAACGCGGCACATATTTACTCACATAGGGTGCACGTGTGCAAGTGTTATGGTCGCGCCGCGTTGTCGTGACGCGACCGTGAATGTATTCGGACCCATAGCTGCTTAAATAACGAAACAGGAAATGATTTAATCCTTTCCTGTTTCGTGTGAAAGGGGAATGCGTGTGCGCATATCATGCTTAAAGCATGACAATATTAGCAGTTGACGATGGCGTTTTCGTCTGCTACCAGTGACCGAGACGATCCGGATTAGAGCCGAAATGCGTCAAACGAGATCCGTTTTACAAAAAACGTACTTAAAAAAAATCCCGTACAAAAGTTGTTATACGGCGTACACAATTTGAAATGATCAAAAAACGTATAAAATAAGGGGAAAACGTATAAGTTGACAGGTATGCGGGGAATAGTCACCGCCATTACTTAGACACAGAATTCTTAACTTTAAAATAGCCCCGGGGACTAAATTGACAGGTCAAAACTTGACTATCTTTGCTAAAACAACAATAAGGACCTCAAAAAGTAGGCTTTTTCTCAGATTACCTGTCGTTGGAGCCTTCACACTTAACGGTGACTTCAAAAACTTCAGTCAGTCTCAAAGCCATGGCGATAGATAGCGTGACTTATCGCGAAGATTGCCAGGGAAATTTATACGCTTCCACTTCTTCTTCGTCTTCTTCTTCTTCTTCTTCGTCTTCTTCTTCTTCTTCTTCTTCTTCTTCTTCTTCTTCTTCTTCTTCGTGTTTCTCTTCTTCGTCTCCTCCTAGCGGTTTTGTTGGGAGTTTGCAAACAACTTCACAATGTATCACTACGACTAACCAGAATGGATGATTGATCTTGCAATTTAGTCAAATGACATTGAAAAAGTAATACACAATAATACTATGTATTTATTTGTACCATAAAAAAGACAACAATTGAGAAAAGCATTGATGATAATCCGATTTTATTGTTATTACAACATTAATGATAATAATAATCATAAGAATCCAAATGACAAGAAAGACAAGGCACGACTAAAACACTACCTTGATAACGCTAAACCTGAAGAAAGTTTGGCTCTGATCCGGATAGTCTCGGTCGGTCACTGGTAGCAGACAAAAACATGATCGTCGATTGCTAATGGTGTCAGGCTTTGAGCCTGACATGCACCCGCGCGTCAGTCACTACTGCCCTTTTCACTATAGAAATATAGACAGTGTCAGTAAGCAATGTACATAGACAGTAGTCAAGGTGAATAATGTGGTTTTATTTGTGTGTTTTTTGTGTGTGTCGGTCTGTTGTGGTGTGGATCTTTCACTCTCACAGTGGAACATTTTTGCTCCGTGTCTAACTTTTCCGCCAGCCCTTATTTTGAAAATGTGCTGCAGTTTCACTCCAAGCCAGCTAGGATGTCCCGAGCAATGTGTTCATAAACATGTGTGTCAGGCCCCAGACGAGATTGGTGGCTGGTTGCGCCCGCCACCCAACCACAGGTCCTGCCTCTAATGCAGGGCTGTCAAAGTCATTTGGCATGGTGGGCCACATACGGCGGCCTAGGGAGATGTCAAGTGGGCCGGACCATTAAAATGATACCATGCTCTGCTATAAATAACCCAAATATCATGTCTTTCCTTTGTTTTGGTGTAAAGAAGCACAAGAACATTAGGAAAATATTGAAATGGAATGAACTATCCTTTCATGAAACACCTCATATTTCCTTAGATAAATGTGCAATTGACTTTTATCATTCACAAATAGGCATTGCAACGGATCCCACTGATTGTACAAAGGCACAAAACTTGAATTGGTACTGAAAAATATAGTCATGCACTTTAAGATTAAAAGAGACTTTTAATGAAAGGAATTTTTAAACCACTTACACATACGCATATAAAATCAAAATGTAATCTTTGCGTGCACCTTACAAACTAAGGAGAGTGATTTGAAATGTGTAATGAAGAAAGTTTCTGTCTCAGTGATGCAGCTTGTCTTCTACTCTGATGGAAAGAGTGCGCCCCTTAGCGGATAATCCGTGAATTGCAGGGAATTAAGAATATGAATTCCATGTCTTTGATGCATTTTTTTCCACTTTCAAATGATCCTGCGGGCCTGATCGAACCTCCTTGGGGGCCGGTTCCGGCCCGCGGGCCGTATGTTTGACACCCCTGCCTCTAATGACTCGAGGGCTGCCAGGTGTGAGTCATTAGCCAGTGAGGAGTATTTAAGGCCACCAAGAACAGGACCACACTGCGGGATCGTCTGATCTGCTCACAGTGAGGGACGTACCTGCTTGTATTTTCTCGCCTTCCTTCGTTGATTTAAGACCTCTTGTTTTGCTCCCAGGATTCCGACTACGCTCGGCCTCCACGACCACGGATACGCCTAACGACACGCCGACGCCATCCCGACGCCATCCCGACGCCATCCCGACGCCATCCCCTCTGGTGCCTGGCCTTTCACTTGGATCATTCTAATCAAGATTGGAGAAGCAGACTCCCACCCTCGCCTGCTTTGGGCTCTTCCACCCCCGATCATAACAGCACGATCCCGCGGGCGCAGGCCAGGCCCCCTCCGACCCAATTTGGCAACATCTTTGCCTTTGTCGGCCATCTTGTTTTTGGACTGGGCGTCGTTCTTCTTCCTGTGGGGCGCCGGGCTGAACAAGGACACGCGAGCGGTCTTCGCCACTTTGGTCTCTTGGGCGGGTGCAGGTGCCGTCTTCTTGCCCTTCTTCCTCTGCAGGTAGTCGTCGATGGACTCCAGCTTGTCAAAATGGGCGTTGTGGAGTTTTTGGAAGTTTGGAGTGACCGCTTTCAGAGCAGTCCCTTTGGAACAGCATACCCAAGCTATTGCGTACCTCTGTTCTAAGGTATCGAGCATGGCTGAGACCCCTGGATGACATACGAGCACTACTCAATTCTTTGCCTCATTCACCAAGTGCACAGCTAACCCCAGCCGCTCCCCTGGTAACACCGATATCGCCGCAACAGGGACCTAAGGCCCCCCTACGGTGGAGATCTCGGCGCATGCCGGCGCTTCCTGGTTCAATGGCAGTTGGTGTTTGAACAACCGAGCCTCACCCACACCTCGGACCGAGCCAAGATCGCTTACCTGATCGGCTGCCTTCGTGATGAGGCCCTAGCCTGGGCGAGCACCGAATGGGAGCGGGGCTCCCGCATTTGTACCTCCTACGACTTATTGACCGCAGAGATGCGAAAGATCTTCGCCGGTGGGCGCTTAAGAGCTCTCAGACAAGGCGTCCGGAGCGTGGCAAAAGACTCGGTCGAATTCCGCATCTTAGCCGCCGAGAGTGCCTTTAATGACTCCGCCCTCCCTCCACGACGGCTGAATGTGGAGATGCGGGAGGAGCTGGCGATCCGAGAGGAACCAGGGTCCCTCGACGCGCTCGTGGAATTGGCCATCCGGATCGACAGCCAGCCAACTAGAGAGACAACGAGGGCAGCGGCGAGGTGACTCGCAGGTTCGCAGGTGGGCGCCATGCTTGGACTTCGGCGCCTGCTTCCGGGTTCCCCCGCAGCGGCTGCGCCTCCCCCTCCTGTGGTGACGTCAGAACCCATGCAAATTGGTCGCGCTGGAGCGTCCGAGGAGGAACGCGACCCCCGATCATAACAATGTGGTACAATGCAGGTGCTGTTGCCCGCCCGCCCGCATGAGCCAAAAGAGGATGAGACAGTTGAATCACGCATCACCTGGAGCAAAGTCACGAGGTCCCCCACGTATTCTTCGTTGACTTGCTCGACCGGGGCCCGTGTGAGCGGCAAAGACAATTTGGTGGTGCAGAACAACTTGTGTTTTCCAGGATCACTCGTGCTCGGCTGAACTGCAATGGTGATGCGGAGGTATTTTGTTCTGTAAGTATAAAGGACTGTTTTCAGGCAACTTCTGCAGACAGAAAAGACAGACTGTTGCTCAAGTAGGAATTGACCTGCTCCACCGGGGCCCGTGTGAGCGGCAAAGACAATTTGGTGACGACGGACAACTCGTCGGTCGCCACCATGCTCAATTCGGCAGAGCTGTCCAGCGAGGGAGAGTCGGACGAGAGCACCAAGTCATACCTGGGGAACAAAACAAAAGAGAAAAAGACTTGTTGGGGTGCACATTCCTTAGGAGATGAAACAAAAGGAGGAGAACCTAGGGTACCTGGACTCGCTGGAACTCTGCTCGCTCCCACATTTCCCAAAAACCTCCATCAGGGCTTCAGGAAATGACTCGAATTGAGCTTGAAGGCCATACCTCGCTTTCAAACTGCACACAAAAATCAAATCAAGGTGTTTTTAAAATGACACACACTGAATGGAATGGAATGCAATGCTGGTCAATTCTTCCCAGCCAGACCTCGGGAAGTCCTCTTGGCAAAGACAGCAGGAAAACATGAACGAATGATCCGTCACATCCACTAATGTCACAACGAGATCCTTTTAACCAAAAAGAACAATGTTAATGAACATGTGGTACAATGCAGGTGCTGTTGCCCCCCGCCCGCATGAGCCAAAAGAGGATGAGACGGTTGAATCACGCATCACCTGGAGCAAAGTCACACGGTACCCCAGGTATTCCTTGACTTGCTCGCCGGAGGCCCTTGTGAGCCTCAAAGAAACTTGAGTGACTGTGTAAAACTGGCTGACCTTCTCTCTGAACGGTTACCTAAATTGACAGGTCAAAACTTGACTATCTTTGCTAAAACAACAATAAGGACCTCAACAAGTAGGCTTTTTTTTTTAATTACCTTTCGTTGCAGCCTTGAGAGCTAACGATGACTTCATAAACTTCATTATGCTTAACATCCATGGCGGGAGATAGCGTGACTCGTTGCGAGGATTGCCGGTTGAAATTTAAACGCTTCCACTTCTTCTTCGTCTTCTCCTAGCGGTTTTGTTGGCAGTTTGCAAACAACTTCGTGGCTGTTTCAAATGAGCCACGCGAGTGTCAATGGCTGTTACAGCGCATCTCTCTAGCAGTGTGCCGCGCAACGCATACAGTGTCCTCGACTGTGTGAAGTTATGTGATATGTGTCATGTTTCATTTATTTATTTATTTTTATTATTAATAAAGCAACATTCTTCACAATGTATCACTACGACTAACCAGGATGGATGATTGATCTTGCAATTTAGTCAAATGACATTTAAAAAGTAATACATAATATAATACTATGTATTTGTACCATTAAAAAAGACAACAATTGAGAAAAACATTGATAATAATCCGATTTTATTATTATTACAACATTAATGATAATAAGAATCCAAATGATAACAAAGACAAGGCACGACTAAAACACTACCTTGATAACGCTAAACCTGAAAAATATTCTCAAACTGATTCAAAAACAAAAACCTTCATTTTGAGCTCCACAAGAGCATCTAAATCCAGCACCAAAGTTCCTCATTTTTTCAAAATGGTATTTATAGTTTGTTTTTTGTTTTTATTATATTTTTACAGGGGAAATGACACTGGTTGTGTTAAATGTGTATACAGACAGAATGGGTCAAAAAATGAGGACAATGACACACATGTTTTTCTGTTTGAAATGAAGTGTAGTCATATTCGAAATAAATGTTCAAATGGAGATGTACTTTTGGTCTGCCTGGCCCGTGATTTGAATCAAATTGTGGAAAATGGACTAACATTGCATCATTGTCCAATGAAACCATATCGTAACGTACATTTGATGATATACAGGCCGAAATTTTGGAATGACTGGTACTATGAAATGATGAATGCATTTTGAGGGGTATTGGGGGGTCATTGTGGGAGTCGTACTTGTTTATGTTGTTGACAACTTATTATGTTGACTACTTATTATGTTGACTACTTATTTATTGATTATTATTTGATATAATTGATTGATTTTTTTATTCGTTTGTTGTTGTTTTTTTGTGGACTTCATTATACTTGTATCATGACAATAAAAGCGTTCAATTCAATGGAATGGAAAAACCACATTTCAGTGCCTGCCATTAGTGGCGATAGATATTAATATTAATCTTACTTCTGCTAACGTAGACAGGTTTCCCCTTTTTTGCCATAAAAAAAACGTCCATAGCACGCCGTTATTGTTCTTGACATGCTCCATGGCCGTGCCGGTCCTCCACGACCTCCTGAGCCGGTAGGAGCGACAGCGTGGTGTTGGTGGGCGGGGCTGAAGGGCGGAGCAGACGGCGGGCGGGTCTCGTCACCCTCTTCGTCCTCTTGGCCACAGACAGATGTTAGCGAGTTAGCCTAGCCGCGCTGAATATCTGCAGGATACCCAGAGAAAAGCCACAGAGAGAGGGCCGGGGAGAACATGCAAACACCACAGCGAAATGTCTGTCAGCGCCCACCAATGCCTCCCATTTGAAATGGATTGGACCTCTTGTAGACAATGAGATTTAAAAAATCCATTTTTTCCACCCTCTGGCCAAGGTGGACCTTCCCACCAGTGTGTTTATCATTGGTAGACGTCCAAATTCATTTGAAGTGGGAGGTCGGCAGCAAACGAACATTGTTTTTGCCCTCCCACGTCAATTGGATCGGGAGTCTAGCACCCTCTAACCGCATCAAAGAAGCTTGTTATGACTTGATTTGAATGACAATGCATGGGAACGTCGCCCCTACCAAGATGGCCGACCGGAGGGCATTTACTAGGTAGGGGGCAAGAAATGTTTCTTCATATCGAACGGGGTAGGGTGGCTGGTTTTATAAACATGTCATTTATTCCCCGCCGCCCGCCCACGCCCGATGGCTTGGACGTCTCTGGCTGTCAAATGAGTCTTTAGAATGTTTTTTTTTCTGAGAAGAATCCTTCTGCCAATAATAATTGTGTCAAGTCCATTTTTGAAAGGATAAAAAGGAAGAAGGAAAAAGCCCTGATTCGGTGTCATTTAAAAATGGAAACAAGAAGGCAAAAAAATACAAAAAATAAAGTCACCTGAGAAAATGACGCAGACGAGACCAAGCATGATGATCCACGTGAGCGACCAGTCGAGGG
This sequence comes from Stigmatopora argus, assembly GCF_051989625.1. Classification (NCBI taxonomy): domain Eukaryota; kingdom Metazoa; phylum Chordata; class Actinopteri; order Syngnathiformes; family Syngnathidae; genus Stigmatopora; species Stigmatopora argus. The sequence continues at coordinate 48,482 of NW_027520054.1, forward strand.
ATTGACGACGAGCGGGCTTTGTCCTGCTTTAAGTGCAAGAAGAGCATTTGACACCGCCCCCTCCTTCTCATCATCATCATCATCATCATCATCATCATCATCATCATCGGCACAGTGGAGGAGGAGGAGGAAGAGGCCAAACGGGTCCTGTAGCGCCCTCTAACGGATGAGCACCGGAAGTGCCAGCATTAGGTGGACGTGTTTTGATTGACGGCTCGACGGTGGTTTGTTGTTGACACTTTGAGAAAAAATTTTTCGTGTTCGAAAGAAAAACGGGGAAGGGGGAAAAACATGTTTTTGGCAAGGAATGGCCAATTTATCTCATAATCATATTTATTTCATAAAGGGGAGCAATTCTTCAGAATCCACACCCAAAAAAAGTTCATGCCCATTACCGTTTTTATTCATTTTTCAGTGTATTTACAGAATGTGCGTGGCTACATACGTGCAGGAGGAAATAGAAAAATCAAGTCTTTTTTGAGCCTTCAAATGCGAGGAGGTCAGGGGGCGGGGCTTCACCGGCACTGTCGGATCTCCTGGTAAGGCGAGCGGTACAGGCAGTAATGCTGAACCACAAAGAGCACGTCGAAGCAAACCGAGAAGAGACCCAAGCCGAACTTGGTGGGGTCGCCGAAGATCAGATGCCATTCGTCTGCGAGAAAAAAAAAAAAAAAAAAGACTAAAATCATCCAAAACGGGCAAGCATCTGACTCCAAATTGGACGTCCCACGCCAACATCGGTTGAGAAATGAGTTTGAGTTTGACTGAAGCAGATTTTGATGCAATTTCATGAATGGGAACGTTGCCCCATCCAACATGGCCGTTGGAAGACTTCAGATGAAGTCGTAAGTCGCTCGCTACTCAACTGAACTGACTTGGGCGCCAGGCGTCCAATCAAGCGGTGTCCAATCACATGAGTATTTGACTCGATAAAACAAGGGCATTGTCGTCGTATACAAAAAGTACAGAGGTAGCTAGCACTGGTTATGAAATGAATTGGATCCGGCGGAAGTGGTTTGGCAACTTGAATTTGAAATGAAGGTCTAAGCCAGTGGATTCGAATTCTAATGCTCGACGACATACCTCCTCCTCGGTCCGTGTGCGCCAGTTCGGATTTTACGTTGGTGATGGTCGCCTCCTCTTTGTGCCTTGTTGGTCAGATGGTTGTCCCTCAACCAACTTCAGGCGTTCCGCCATCTGCCTGCCTTGCAGAGCAGCCATCTCGAGCTGACACTCCCTCAATATATCGGCAGCCTGAGAAGGTCAGATGGCGTCACTTTTCCAGTCCATAGTAGGTCATCAATCAAGCAGGGTTCCCACATTCAGACAAATGACAACTAAAAACACGACTAACCTTGTTGGGATCGGGAAATGGTAATGCCAGGCATTGCAGCGCCTGTCTGAGATGCTGGTCCACGGTGTCCATTGCCTGCTCCACCTCCGACCGGTGCGGAGTTTGCTGCTGCAAGCAGCTCTGCGCCTATGACGTGGTCCCAACAGAAGGTTTGTCAGCAATCCACAAGATGGCATCGAGCAGGGCCTTACCACAGCCGAGTGCTCAAATTTAGTCCGCAGCTCGTCGCAATGACGGACGGCTCGCTAATGACCAATAGGACATTTGACTCATTCATTTTGTTGGAGCTGTTTCATTTGGATATAGTATTACCACTGTAGGAGTAAAACTATGGTTGTTAACTCGATGACAATGAACAAAAGGTCTACTGTCTGAGTTTGTTCGACGGGACCAGACGGAGTTAAGGAATTAGGGATAGGTGCTAAAACTGCACGTCTAAGACTAGCGATAGCGAACTGGTTTGACTTCTCGATTCCCAGCGCAGACGCGCCAACTCTTCGGTCTTCTCAGAAAGCCTCTAATGGCACATTAGGACATGGACTAGAAACAAAATCTCATCCTCATCCTCTCTGGGCAATGTTAAAGGTTCATTCCAATTTGGTATCTTGACAGTGGACATAAAAACCCACCTGTTCTAAATCCTCCTGTGTCTTCGCCAATTGAACCTGCAGCCTTTTTTTTTCTGCCTGTGACATAAAGACAACATCATACATGTCAAGTGATACATTTTCCCAGTGTTTTATACCTTTTCTAATCATTTTAAATGGTGTACGCCGTATAACAACTTTTGTACGAGAAAAAAATGTTTTTAAAAAAGGGCCGTTATTTGTAAAAAACGCCAGCCCTTATTTTGAAAATGTGCTGCAGTTTCACTCCAAGCCAGCTAGGGTGTCCCGAGCAATGTGTTCATGAACATGTGGTCCAATGCAGGTGCTGTTGCCCCCCGCCCGCATGAGCCAAAAGAGGATGAGACAGTTGAATCACGCATCACCTGGAGCAAAGTCACACGGTTCCTCAGGTATTTATTGACCTGCTCGACCGTGGCCCGTGTGAGCGGCAAAGACAATCTGGTGACGCTGGAAAACTCGTTGCTCGCCACTATGCTCAATTCGGCTGAGCCGTCCAGCGAGGGAGAGTCAGACGAGAGCACCAAGTCAGACCTGTGGAAGAAAACAAAAGAGAAAAAGACTTGTTGGGGTGCACATTCCTTAGGAGATGAAACAAAAGGAGGAGAACCTAGGGTACCTGGACTCGCTGGAACTCTGCGCGCTCCCACATTTCCCAAAAGCCTTCATCAGCGCTTCAGGAAATGAGCCGAATTGAGCTAGAAGGCCATACCTCTCTTTCAAACTGCACACAAAAATCAAATCAAGGTGTTTTAAAATGACACACTGAATGGATTGGAATGGAATGCAATGCTGGTCAATTCTTCCCAGACAGACCTCGGGAAGTCCTCTTGGCAAAGACGGCAGGCAAACAGGAAAGAACGATCCGTGTCATCGGCTAATGTAACAAGGAGATCCTTAAAGCAAAAAGAAAAGGTCAATCAATAGACACATTGCTTACCACTCCCAGAAAGCCAACACACATTTTATGTCCAAGAAGAATTCTAATTTTATTTGCAAAATGTTTGAGTAATGATTAAAAATAAATAATAATGATACAGTACAGACGCTCCCCTACTTACGAACATTCGACTTACGAACAACGGTACATACGAACATGTCTGCAAATTGCGTTTATGTTGAAAAATGTTCGCAAGTTCGATTTTGTATTGCGCGCCTTTTTCCGAGTAGTGCTTCTTTCCGCCGCTAATACCGACGACGCCTGGCGCTGAGAGCGCTCGGCTCACCCAGCATCCACCTTCCTCTGCCCAGTTCGTTGCAGTGCGTAAGTTGCGCAAGTGCGTGACGTATCTCCAGTGCGCAAAGAACCTTTTTCATTTTTATCATGAAATATCTCGTGCAGCCATTATTCAATATGGTTGGTGAAAAGCGAAAGGCTTCTAGTGAAGGAGATGCAAGCCATTTCATTTGAAACCAGTGGCAATAATTACGAAGCTTGATGCGCGTGAGAAAGTGGTGAGCGTTGCACGGGAATACAACTTGAATCGTTCCACCGACCGTCAGTACCATTTATAAACAGAAAGATGGAGCAGCAGGACCCAAATATTGAACGTTGCACAAAGTTTGCAAATCAATTGAATGATGCCATTCAGTGCTACCGCATCATTTATGATGAAAAAAAGAAGAAAACGGTGCAATTGTCGTTAGATCGCTTCTTTCGGCCAGTTTCTAATACATAAATCTCTCTCTCTCTCTCTCTCTATACAGTACTGTACATATTCTCTCCATTTTATTAAATGTTTTTTTTTTCAGTACAAACCAATGCGTGTTACTTATACAAGCCTTAAACATACAAATGCACTTATATTTACCTTCAATATACTTATATCGGCCTTAAAGATAAATGATAATACAAAATATAGCACTGAATCAACTTACCAACTAATTCAACTTATGAACAACCGCTCGGAACCTAACTCCTTCGTTTGTAAGTAGGGGAGCGTCTGTACATGCTATTTCCATGTGTAACACAAATTTGGCCACAAGACATGGATGGTTTAAATTGAGGTTGCAATGTCACTCATTCTCAATAATGAAGACTTTTCTCATGGCACTTTTATTTAACATGAAGACAGTAAAGCACAGGATTTTTTGATAGATTTGAAAAAAAAATGCTGTACTCACGTGTTTTTGAGGATCACTTGTGCTCGGCTGAAGTCCCACGGTGATGCGGAGGTTTTTTTTTCTGCAAGTATAAAGGACTGTTTTCAGGGTTGATACAAGCAACTTCTGCAGACATGTAGTATTTTGAAATTGGCATCGAATTGACCAGCCACAAATGTTAAATGTGTCAGTATTTTGTTGTCTACTAATACCTTTGACTAGAATTAAACTAGACACAGAATTCTTAACGGTTAAATAGTCCAAGAAATTGAAAGGTTACCGGGTACATACCTGTCAACCTGGGCCAATTCCTCCCCGTATTAATGATTGGAATCCCCCGTATTAAGCAATAGAAAACCGTACAAATGCAACGCGGCACATATTTACTCACATAGGGTGCACGTGTGCAAGTGTTATGGTCGCGCCGCGTTGTCGTGACGCGACCGTGAATGTATTCGGACCCATAGCTGCTTAAATAACGAAACAGGAAATGATTTAATCCTTTCCTGTTTCGTGTGAAAGGGGAATGCGTGTGCGCATATCATGCTTAAAGCATGACAATATTAGCAGTTGACGATGGCGTTTTCGTCTGCTACCAGTGACCGAGACGATCCGGATTAGAGCCGAAATGCGTCAAACGAGATCCGTTTTACAAAAAACGTACTTAAAAAAAATCCCGTACAAAAGTTGTTATACGGCGTACACAATTTGAAATGATCAAAAAACGTATAAAATAAGGGGAAAACGTATAAGTTGACAGGTATGCGGGGAATAGTCACCGCCATTACTTAGACACAGAATTCTTAACTTTAAAATAGCCCCGGGGACTAAATTGACAGGTCAAAACTTGACTATCTTTGCTAAAACAACAATAAGGACCTCAAAAAGTAGGCTTTTTCTCAGATTACCTGTCGTTGGAGCCTTCACACTTAACGGTGACTTCAAAAACTTCAGTCAGTCTCAAAGCCATGGCGATAGATAGCGTGATTTATCGCGAAGATTGCCAGGGAAATTTATACGCTCCACTTCTTCTTCGTCTTCTTCTTCTTCTTCGTCGTCTTCTTCTTCTTCTTCTTCTTCTTCTTCTTCTTCTTCTTCTTCTTCTTCTTCTTCTTCTTCTTCTTCTTCTTCTTCTTCTTCTTCTTCTTCTTCTTCTTCTTCTTCTTCTTCTTCTTCTTCTTCTTCTTCGTCTCCTCCTAGCGGTTGCAGTTTGCAAACAAGTTCACAATGTATCACTACGACTAACCAGAATGGATGATTGATCTTGCAATTTAGTCAAATGACATTGAAAAAGTAATACACAATAATACTATGTATTTATTTGTACCATTAAAAAAGACAACAATTGAGAAAAGCATTGATAATAATCCGATTTTATTGTTATTACAACATTAATGATAATAATAAGAATCCAAAAGACAAGGCACGACTAAAACACTACCTTGATAACGCTAAACCTGAAGAAAGTTTATTGAAGAATATTCTCGAACTGATTCAAAAACAAAAAGCTTCATTTTGAGCTCCACAAGAGCATCTAAATCCAGCACCAAAGTTCCTCATTTTTTCAAAATGGTATTTATAGTTTGTTTTTTGTTTTTATTATATTTTTACAGGGGAAATGACACTGGTTGTGTTAAATGTGTATACAGACAGTGGGTCAAAAAATGAGGACAATGAAACACATGTTTTTCTGTTTGAAATGAAGTGTAGTAAAATTCGAAATAAATGTTCAAATGGAGATGTACTTTTGGTCTGCCTGGCCCGTGATTTGAATCAAATTGTGGAAAATGGACTAACATTGCATCATTGTCCAATGAAACCATATCGTAACGTACATTTGATGATATACAGGCCAAATTTTTGGAATGACTGATACTATGAAATGATGAATGAATTTTGAGGGGTACTGGGGGGTCATTGTGGGAGTCGTACTTGTTTATGTTGTTGACAACTTATTATGTTGACTACTTAGCGGTCCCTCCCCTAATGCCGCAGGTGGAAGGAACCGCTAACCTTCTGGGCCTCCCTGGCTCGATTTGTTTGCTGCTCCATTTGGTGCAGAGCCGTGTTCAGAGAGGCAATCTTGCACTTCAGCAACGTTTCCTCCCGCTCGCCGCGCTGGCATTCCCGCTGTTACAATGGCGCCGCGTCGTTGTGGCGCCATCGGGAATGGGTTAGTACCCAGGTGCGGGAAGCAGGAGGGGAATCGAGGCAGTTAGCTTCAAACAACATCTTTAACTGACTACTGGGATCTACAAATACACAGGCAAAACAGGGGGCAATCCGCCGATTGACCACAGCAGCTGCTCTCTCTGACGGCACGTCAGGAGGGACAAACGGGGCCGCTCCTCGCATTCCTCCTGCACACAAACCAAAGTGCAATGTTTTTTGAAGTTGACATAGCTATGTCGTACTGCCAAACATCACGTCAAATGATTGTGCATAACCACTTTGAGGTCTCTCACTGTCATTTTTGTGCACATAGGTTGCAATAAATCAACAGTAGTGCATTCACTTAAACTAACATTTCCGTATTTTTCCAGGGCACCTGAATATAAGTCGCACCGACCGGCCAAAGAAAACACACTGAAGACAAAAGAAAAATGTATAAATCGCAATGGTGTATTAAGTCGCATTTTTGGGAGGGCAATATTTGATTGGATTAGAAACCAAGAACTAACCCAAAATCCAAACAAGAGGTTAATTAGGCATCGGGGTCAACTTAACAGTTTTTCAGATAACCAGAATACAGCCTAAAAAAAAAACCACAGGCTTTTGGTGGTCAGAGAGAAAAACATAAGTCGCACTGGAGTATGAGCCTGGAAAATAGGGTCATGTTTTATAAATGTCGTACATTGTTAAGAGGTTATTTTTGCGCTCATCATTTCTCATCTCATTTGCCACAAGGGCATTGTCGTCGTATACAAAAAGTACAGAGGTAGCTGTAAGATTATATCAGTTTTTGTGAGTATAAAAGCATCGTTCTCATACAAATTGTGAATGGCTGACATGTCAGCATAAAAACTCAACAGTCTGACTGAATAATCAATCTTAGTCTTGTGATTGGGTTGACATGTCAGCACAAACACTCAACTGTCCGACACTGATCAATTACTTTTTGCCCTGCAAATGACTGAAACGTATCTGTTCAAAGTCCTGCTGACAACTGTCAGTTTTGCCTGTATATAAGACTCACTCACTGGTCATTCAGTGAAAGCTGCAAGGACAACAGACTGTGAGCGATCACGCTATTTGAGCTCTCCCCATTTCTGCAGTCCGGTAATAAACTTATTTCCTTTAAATTGATCTTGCTCTTTCTTAACCTGTTCCTGAAGTTGTATTTTCAGATCTATCAGTAGCTAGCACTGGTTCTGAAATGAATTGGATCCAGCGGAAGTGGTTTGGCAACTTGAATTTGAAATGAAGGTCTAAGCCAGTGGATTCGAATTCTAATGCTCGACGACATACCTCCTCCTCCGTCCGTGTGCGCCAGTTTGGATTTTAGGTTATTGTTCCTCAAACAATGACCGGAGTTCCGTCTTCTGCCTGTTGTTCAGAGTAGCAAACTGGCGCTGGAACATCGTCACCATCTTGTGAGCCTGAGAACGTCAGATGGCGTCATTTTTCCAGTCCATACATAGTAGGTCATCAATCAAGCAGGGTTCCCACATTCAGACAAATGACAACTAAAAACACGACTAACCTTCCCCAGATCGTGAAATGATAATCCCAGGCATTTCAGCGTCTGTCTGAGACGCTGGTCCACGGTGTCCATTGCCTGCTTGTGTTGTTGGATCACCTTATGCTCCAGCACCGACTGGTGTTGTATTTTTTTTGCCAAGCGGGTCTGCACCTATGACGTGGTCCCAACAGATGGTTTGTCAGCAATCCACAAGATGGCATCGAGCAGGGCCTTACCACAGCCGAGTGCTCAAATTTAGTCCGCAGCTCGTCGCAATGACGGACGGCTCGCTAATGACCAATAGGACATTTGACTCATTCATTTTGTTGTAGCTGTTTCATTTGGATATAGTATTACCACTGTAGGAGTAAAACTATGGTTGTTAACTCGATGACAATGAACAAAAGGTCTACTGTCTGAGTTTGTTCGACGGGACCAGACGGAGTTAAGGAATTAGGGATAGGTGCTAAAACTGCACGTCTAAGACTAGCGATAGCCAACTGGTTTGACTTCTCGATTCCCAGCGCAGAAGCGCCACTCTTTCTTCGGTCTTCTCAGAAAGCATCTAATGGCACATTAGGACATGGACTAGAAACAAAATCTCATCCTCATCCTCTCTGGGCAATGTTAAAGGTTCATTCCGATTTGGTATCTTGACAGTGGACATAAAAACCCACCTGTTCTAAATCCTGCCGTGTCTTCGCCAATTGAACCTGCTGCCTTTCTTTTTGCGCCTGTGACATAAAGACAACATCATACATGTCAAGTGATACTTTTTCCCAGTGTTTTATACCTTTTGTAATCATTTTAAATGGTGTACGCCGTATAGCAACTTTTGTACGAGAAAAAAATGGTTTTTAAAAATGGGCCGTTATTTGTAAAAAACGCCAGCCCTTATTTTGAAAATGTGCTGCAGTTTCACTCCAAGCCAGCTAGGGTGTCCCGAGCAATGTGTTCATGAACATGTGGTCCAATGCAGGTGCTGTTGCCCCCCGCCCGCATGAGCCAAAAGAGGATGAGACAGTTGAATCACGCATCACCTGGAGCAAAGTCACAAGGTCGCCCACGTATTCTTCTTTGACTTGCTCGACCGGGGCCCGTGTGAGCGGCAAAGACAATCTGGTGACGGTGGCAAACTCGTCGCTCGCCACTATGCTCAATTCGGCTGAGCGGTCCAGCGAGGGAGAGTCGGACGAGAGCACCAAGTCATACCTGGGGAACAAAACAAAAGAGAAAAAGACTTGTTGGGGTGCACATTCCTTAGGAGATGAAACAAAAGGAGGAGAACCTAGGGTACCTGGACTCGCTGGAACTCTGTTCGCTCCCACATTTCCCAAAACACTTCATCAGCGCTTCAGGAAATGACCCAAATTCCATATGAAAGCCATATCTCTCTTTCAAACTGCACACAAAAATAAAATCAAGGTGTTTTAAAATGACACACTGAATGGAATGGAATGGAATGGAATGGAATGGAATGGAATGGAATGCAATGCTGGTCAATTCTTCCCAGACAGACCTCGGGAAGTCCTCTTGGCAAAGACAGCAGGAAAACATGAACGAATGATCCGTCACATCCACTAAGGTCACAACGAGATCCTTAAAGCAAAAAGAAAAGGTCAATCAATAGACACATTGCTTACCACTCCCAGAAAGCCAACACACATTTTATGTCCAAGAAGAATTCTAATTTTATTTGCAAAATGTTTGAGTAATGATTAAAAATTAAATAATAATGATACAGTACAGACGCTCCCCTACTTACGAACATTCGACTTACGAACAACGGTACATACGAACATGTCTGCAAATTGCGTTTATGTCGAAAAATGTGAGTCACTTCGATTTTGTATTGCGGGCCTTTTTCCGAGTAGTGCTTCTTTCCGCCGCTAATACCGACGACGCCTGGCGCTGAGAGCGCTCGGCTCACCCAGCATCCACCTTCCTCTGCCCAGTTCGTTGCAGTGCGCAAGTTGCGCAAGTGCGTGACGTATCTCCAGTGCGCAAAGAACCTTTTTCATTTTTATCATGAAATATCTCGTGCAGCCATTATTCAATATGGTTGGTGAAAAGCGAAAGGCTTCTAGTGAAGGAGATGCAAGGAAGAGGCAAGCCATTTCATTTGAAACCAGTGGCAATAATTACGAAGCTTGATGCGCGTGAGAAAGTGGTGAGCGTTGCACGGGAATACAACTTGAATCGTTCCACCGACCGTCGGTACCATTTCTAAACAGAAAGATGGAGCAGCAGGACCCAAATATTGAACCTTGCACAAAGTTTGCAAATCAATTGAATGATGCCATACAGTGCTACCGCATCATTTATGATGAAAAAAAGAAGAAAACGGTGCAATTGTCGTTAGATCGCTTCTTTCGGCCACTTTCTAATACATAAATCTCTCTCTCTCTCTCTCTCTCTATATACAGTACTGTACATATTCTCTCCATTTTATTAAATGTTTTTTTTTTTTTTCAGTACAAACCAATGCGTGTTACTTATAAAAGCCTTAAACATACAAATGCACTTATATAAACCTTCAATATACTTATATCGGCCTTAAACATAAATTATAATACAAAATATAGCACTGAATCAACTTACAAACAAATTCAACTTATGAACCAGCTCGGAACCAATTGCGTTCGTAAGTAGGGGAGCGTCTGTATATGTTTTGACGAAAGTTTGGCGACACTCTTTTTCCTTGTCGACGATAATGTCAAATATTTATTCATCTTATTAGACGTGCTTCATAACTGAGCAAAGAATACCCCGAGATTTGGTACAAACGTAAAGCTGGCATGCAAAATGACTTGAATGGCTGGACATCGTAAGGCTTTTTCTTTTAAAAAAAAGTGGTCTATGTAAAGTAAAGCTTTTATTTGTTTAAAAAATAAATACTATGTATATATAGTCAGGCTTTTTTCTTTAAAAATGACCATGTATATTCAGGGTTTTTATTAAAAAATGACCATGTATAGTAAGGCTTTTTTATTTAAAAAAAAAAACGACCATGTACAGTAAAGCGTTTTTCTTAAAAGACGACATAGTATAGTAAGGCTTTTTTTCTTAAAAAATGACATAGTATTGTAAGGCTTTTTTCTTTAAAAAAAAACGACATAGTATTGTAAGGCTTTTTTTTTGTAAAAAACGACATAGTATAGTAAGGCTTTTTTCTTAAAAAACAACATAGTATAGGCTTTTTTCTTTAAAGACGACATAGTATAGTAAGGCTTATTTTCTTTAAAAACGACATAGTATAGTAAGGCTTTTTATTTACAAAAAAGACCATGTAAAGTAAGGCTTTTTTCTTAAAAAATGACCATGTATAGTAAGGCTTTTTTGTTTAAAAAAGACCATGTATAGTAAGGCTTTTTTTCTTAAAAAACGACATAGTATAGTAAGGCTTTTTTTCCTAAAAAAACGACATAGTAAAGTATGGCTTTTTCCCCCTAAAAAAAACGACATAGTATAGCATGGCTTTTTTTCTTGAAAAACGACATAGTAGAGGAAGGCTTTTTCCCTGAAAACCGACATAGTATAGTATGGCTTTTCCCCCTAAAAAAACGACATAGTATAGTATGGCTTTTTTCCTTTAAAAAACGACATAGTATAGTAAGGCTTTTTTTCCTAAAAAACGACATAGTATAGCATGGCTTTTTTTCTTGAAAAACGACATAGTAGAGGAAGCCTTTTTTTCTTAAAAAACGATATTGTATAGTAAGGCTTCTTTTCTTAAAAAAAAAACACATAGTATTGTAAGGCTTTTTTTTCGTAAAAAACGACATAGTATTGTAAGGCTTTTTTTCGTAAAAAACGACATAGTATAGTAAGGCTTTTTTCTTTAAAGACGACATAGTATAGTAAGGCTTATTTTCTTTAAAAACGACATAGTATAGTAAGGCTTTTTATTTACAAAAAAGACCATGTAAAGTAAGGCTTTTTTCTTAAAAAATGACCATGTATAGTAAGGCTTTTTTGTTTAAAAAAGACCATGTATAGTAAGGCTTTTTTTCTTAAAAAACGACATAGTATAGTAAGGCTTTTTTTCCTAAAAAAACGACATAGTAAAGTATGGCTTTTTCCCCCTAAAAAAAACGACATAGTATAGCATGGCTTTTTTTCTTGAAAAACGACATAGTAGAGGAAGGCTTTTTCCCTGAAAACCGACATAGTATAGTATGGCTTTTCCCCCTAAAAAAACGACATAGTATAGTATGGCTTTTTTCCTTTAAAAAACGACATAGTATAGTAAGGCTTTTTTTCCTAAAAAACGACATAGTATAGCATGGCTTTTTTTCTTGAAAAACGACATAGTAGAGGAAGCCTTTTTTTCTTAAAAAACGATATTGTATAGTAAGGCTTCTTTTCTTAAAAAAAAAACACATAGTATTGTAAGGCTTTTTTTCGTAAAAAACGACATAGTATTGTAAGGCTTTTTTTCGTAAAAAACGACATAGTATAGTAAGGCTTTTTTCTTTAAAGACGACATAGTATAGTAAGGCTTATTTTCTTTAAAAACAACACAGTATAGTAAGGCTTTTTTGTCTTTAAAAACGACATAAAGGCTTTTTTGTCTTTAAAAACGACATAAAGGCTTTTTTGTCTTTAAAAACGACTTAAAGTGGTCTATGTAAAGTAAAGCTTTTATTTGTTTAAAAAATAAATACTATGTATATATAGTCAGGCTTTTTTCTTTAAAAATGACCATGTATATTAAGGGTTTTTATTAAAAAATGACCATGTATAGTAAGGCTTTTTTATTTAAAAAAAACGACCATGTACAGTAAAGCGTTTTTCTTAAAAGACGACATAGTATAGTAAGGCTTTTTTTCTTAAAAAATGACATAGTATTGTAAGGCTTTTTTCTTAAAAAAAAACGACATAGTATTGTAAGGCTTTTTTTCTTAAAAAACGACATAGAATAGTAAGGCTTTTTTTCCAAAAAAAAACGACATAGTAAAGTATGGCTTTTTCCCCCTAAAAAAAACGACATAGTATAGCATGGCTTTTTTTCTTGAAAAACGACATTGTAGAGGAAGGCTTTTTCCCTGAAAACCGACATAGTATAGTATGGCTTTTCCCCCTAAAAAACGACATAGTATAGTATGGCTTTTTTCCTTTAAAAAACGACATAGTATAGTAAGGCTTTTTTTCCTAAAAAAACGACATAGTATAGCATGGCTTTTTTTCTTGAAAAACGACATAGTAGAGGAAGCCTTTTTTTCTTAAAAAACGATATTGTATAGTAAGGCTTCTTTTCTTAAAAAACGACATAGTATAGTAAGGCTTTTTTTCTTTAAAAAATGACAGCAAGTAAGGCTAAGAGAGTCGGAGAATAAATCTGACTTCTGATTCTTCACCTTCTAGTTGTTGCTGTGGTCCACTGGCAAAATCATTGGGTCAGAACATGAGGTGGGAATCAGGAGTGAGTTCAATTCCATTCGTTGCAATTCTCAAATTGTTTATTGAGGTAATTGTAATATATTGATAATGATAGTTGCCTCGGGTTATGGAAGTGTGTTTAACCACGCCACCTGGAGCCGTGGGGTAGCACAGCGTAACCCGGACGTAGTAGTGTTGTGTGTCCGGTTTGTTTGTTTGTGTGTGTGTGGTTGTCGTTGGACAGTGGCGATAAAGAGCTACACGTGTTTTACCCTGGCTCCGCCGTCTATTGCTGTTATGGATATATTAACAGTTATATAAACTGCAAAGTTATTACAGTGGCGACGCGTATGGGATCCCTTTCCAGCGGTAGGGATTAAAAGTTTCGGACGAGGAGATTAAGGCGTTACAAGGAGGTAACGTGACTTTGCAGACTAGCATTAGCACGAGTGCTAAGCTAACGGCGGCGCTGCATCATGGCCAGATTCCTGGGAAATCTCGGCGAATACGAGGCACTTAAAGAAGATTTTGAATCTTATTTGGAACGTTTTGAGCAATGGATGATCATCAACGAAGTGGAGGAAGGTAAAAAAACCAACGTGTTCCTGTCTATAATAGGTGCAGAGGCCTACGGACTGTTGAAGGGCCTTTGCATACCAGAGAAGCCTAGTAGCCTCTCATATGAGGTGCTAAGTGGAAGATTAGCATCTCATTACAACCCGAAACCGCTGGTGATCGCGGAGCGATTCAAGTTTCAAAAGAGGAATCAGAGAGAGAAAACGAGTCTGTGTCGGATTATATTGTGGCGTTGAAGCAGCTATCCAGCCACTGCGAATTTGGTCTCCATTTGGACGAAGCAATGAGAGACAGATTTGTTTGTGGATTGAGAGTGGAAGCTATTCAGAGAAGATTACTCGCGGAGCAAGATCTAACATTTAAAAAAACATGTGAACTGTCGTTGTCCATGGAGATGGCATCAAAGAGTACGTTGGAGTTCGCTAGCAAAATGGAAGAACCTGCCACATTAAATAAGATTGACCAGGAAAAGACAAGCAAAAGTGCGTGGAAATACCAACCAGCCACCAGCGATTGGAAAAGTAAAACCACAATTGGAAAATTCAGACCACAGAGAAAAGAGAATCACCAACCCTGTTACAGATGTGGACTGAGCAACCACGCCCCTCAGGAATGCAGGTATAAAGGAGAGACATGTTACAAGTGTTCAAAAGGAGGACACATAGCAAGGATGTGTAAAACGAAAAGTTGGCAAGGACACACAGTATGTAAACGGAAATCAAAATGAGACAACAGGAAGTGCGGATGATGAACTGTGGGAGTCATATCGCTTGAATGCCGTGTATCCCACAAATGCTGTCTGGAATTGGAAGAAGGAAATGACAGTACAGGTCATAGTAGAAGGAACTCCTCTAGAGATGCAACTGGACACAGGGGCGGCGGTAACACTTGTTTCGGAAATTGTGTATAAGAAGCATCTCTCTCATCTGCCTTTGGAAGTAAGTAAAGTGCAGCTGTCAACTTTTTCCGGAGAGAACATTCCTTTGATGGGACAAGTGACGGCCAAGGTAAAATATGGGACCCAGGGTGGGGAGTTAGCATTAGTGATCGTAAAAGGTGACAGACCAGCCCTACTTGGCCGTAACTGGCTCCAAAACTTCAAACTGGACTGGGCACGCATCTTCTCAGTTATACCAGCAAGGGGCGGTAACGACGCAGATGTGGATACAGTGTTGCAGAGACACAAAGCAGTGTTTGCTGAGGAGTTGGGCACTATTCGAAATTTTAAGGCCAACATTACAGTAAAGCCAAATACCAAACCGATCTTCAGGAAGGCCAGACCAGTGCCATATGCATTAAAGAATGCAGTTGAGACTGAGTTAAATCGCCTAGAGAAAGCTGGCATTATCTCAAAGAAAGAACATAGTCAGTGGGCCGCGCCCATAGTAGTGGTACCCAAAGCAGACAAGTCAATTCGTATCTGTGGAGACTATAAGGTCACAGTAAATCAAAGTGTGGAAGAGGAGACCTATCCACTACCAAACGTTGAAGACCTTTTTGCCACCCTAGCTGGAGGCATTCTTTTCAGCAAGTTAGACTTGTCACAGGCTTACCAACAGCTGGAGTTAGGAAAAGACTCAGAAAAGTATTTGACAATAAATACTCACAAAGGACTGTATGTGTATCATAGACTTTCATACGGAGTGTCCAGTGCTCCTTCCATATTTCAGAATGTGATGGACCAGATACTCCAAGGCTTGGAGCATGTCACCTGTTTTTTAGACGACATTTTGGTCACAGGAAAGACAAGAGCTGAACACCTGAGGAATCTGGAGGAGGTACTGAGCCGCCTGGAGAGCTACGGGGTAAGAGTGAAAAGAGCAAAATGTGATTTCATGAAGGAGAAAGTAGAATACCTGGGGCATCTGATAGATAAGGAGGGACTGCACCCCACTGCGACAAAAGTGGCAGCCATCGTTAATGCACCCCAGCCTACAAACGTCACAGAGCTACGGTCTTTTCTAGGACTATTAAACTATTATGGTCGGTTCATGAAAGACCTGTCGACGGTGCTGCAGCCGCTACATCAACTACTGAAGAAGGAAGTTGATTGGCAATGGACTACTAAATGTGCAGCAGCATTCAAAGATGCAAAAGAACAGTTAGTAAAAAGCTCAGTAGTAGTGCACTATGACACCAAGAAACCCCTGAGATTAGCTTCCGATGCATCCCCTTATGGAATCGGGGCTGTCATATCTCACATAATGGAAAATGGAGATGAGAAACCGATCGCATTTGCATCGCGTACATTGACAGAGGCAGAAAACAAATATAGTCAGATAGAGAAAGAGGCTTTGGCCATAATTTTTGGCGTGACTAAATTTCATAAATATTTATATGGCCGAAAGTTCAGTTTAATAACTGACCACAAGCCCCTTCTTGCTATTTTGGGACCCAAGTCTGAAATTCCCACTTTAGCTGCTCTGCGAATGCAGCGCTGGGCGCTGAGACTGATGGCTTATGACTACAGTATAGAGTACAGAACGTCAGCAGAAAATGCCAATGCAGATGCGTTATCTAGACTGCCGGGGAAGGAAAAGGATAACACAGCGGAGGAAAACGGCATCTTCTATTTCTCAGTAGTAGATGAGCTTCCCGTGCAAGCTACAGAGATTGCACAGAGGACTCTCAGGGACCCAGTCCTATGCAAAGTACTGGAGCTGACTCGGTCTGGATGGCCAAGTCAAAACAAGGACGAGAGACTGAAACCATACTTTTTCAGGAAAAATGAACTGTCGGTGGAACAAGGTTGCATATTGTGGGGAATTCGAGTTATCATTCCACCAGCACACCGAGAGCGACTACTGCATGATCTTCACCTAGGACACCCGGGAGGGTGCAGGATGAAGGCCTTGGCCAGGAGCTATTTGTGGTGGCCGCAGTTGGACAGTGACATAGAACATACAGTACAACAATGTGACGCCTGTCAGAGTGTGAGGAAACTACCTGCAACCGCACCTCTACACGTCTGGAAATGGCCGACTAGAGTTTGGCAGAGAATACATATTGACTTTGCAGAGAAAGACCAACACCACTTTTTAGTACTAGTGGACAGTCATTCAAAATGGCTGGAGGTCATCGCCATGGCAACAACCACAGCAACCAAAATGATTGAGGCGTTGCGGAATATTTTTGCTTCCTACGGGCTTCCTGAGGAGATTGTTTCTGACAACGGACCTCAATTCACTTCGCAGGAGTACAAGACATTCCTGCTGAGCAACGGAATAAAACAAACTTTGGTACCAGCTTACCATCCCGCTTCCAATGGAGCGGCAGAGCGAGCAGTTCAGACAGTGAAAGCATCACTGCTGAAACAAGTACTCGAGGAGAAGAAACAAAAGGTCACAATAACTATGCAGCACAGGCTAGCTAACTTCCTGATAGCATACAGGAGTACACCGCACACTGTTACAGGATGTGCACCAGCGGAACTGTTTTTAAAACGTCAAATCAGGACCAGGTTCAGTTTACTGAAACCAGATCTCGCTCGAGTGGTGGAAGCAAAACAAGAGAAGCAGAAACACTATCATGATAGAACCACCTCCAAGCTGAGACATCTGTCTGAGGGTGACTCAGTTCTGATCCGGAATTTCCGTGGAGGGAAGGAGAGGTGGACAAAAGGAACAGTGGAAAAGAGACTCGGACCAGTCACCTACCTGGTGTGGAATGGTGTGAGCCGACGCTCGATCCACATTGATCATCTGCTGTACAACCAACCGTCCAGACCAGAGACATTGGAGCTTCCGGATGAGCAGCTGGACATCACAAACAAGTACCCTGTGGTGGTTCACGCAGATGTGGGGGGGAAAGGCACACCTGGAGCAGTAGGTGGTAGCCCGTACTCACCTGAAGAGACACGTGTAACATCTTCGCCAGGCTCAGTGGCCTGTGACAAGACAGTTACACCTGACAACCGAGCAGTCAGTTCCCCAGAGGTGTGTGGGCGCAGGTACCCAGTGAGAGATAGAGCACCTCCGAAGCAACTGAATTTGTGATCGGTCAGTTGTGAGGAACGTCGTTCCTAAAATAAAAGAGTTCCTGTTCATACAAAAATGTGAAAAGAGTTCCTGAGATTGAAATGTCAAAGACTGGAATATTGAGTCTAATGGTTGTGTTAGCAGTAATAATTTAGTTACAAGTTGAGAAGTAAAATTATAAAAAGTTAATGAGGCAAAGATAATTGTTGGACTTGAGTGCTAAGTCTAAATAGGAACTTCATAGTTAAAGGGGGAGGAGTGTAATATATTGATAATGATAGTTGCCTCGGGTTATGGAAGTGTGTTTAACCACGCCACCTGGAGCCGTGGGGTAGCACAGCGTAACCCGGACGTAGTAGTGTTGTGTGTCCGGTTTGTTTGTGTGTGTGTGTGGTTGTTGTTGGACAGTGGCAATAAAGAGCTACACGTGTTTTACCCTGGCTCCGCCGTCTATTGCTGTTATGGATATATTAACAGTTATATAAACTGCAAAGTTATTACAGTAATGAAAAGGATAAATACAACTTCCAACTTTACAGTGGTGCAGTGGCAAAGACAATGGGTCAGAACTTCAGGTGGACTCAAGTTCAAATCAGAAGTGAGTTTGATTCCACTCTTTGCAATTCTCAAATTGTTTATTGAGGTAATTAAAAGGATAAATACAGACACTCCTCAACTTACGAACGCAATTGGTTCCGAGCGATTGTTCATAAGTTGAATTTGTTTGTAAGTTGATTTAGTGCTATATTTTGTATTATAATTTATGTTTAAGGCCTATATAAGTATATTGAAGGTTTATATAAGTGCATTTGTATGTTTAAGGCTTGTATAAGTAACACGCATTGGTTTGTACTGAAAAAAAAAAAAAATTAATAAAATGGAGAGAATATGTACAGTACTGTAGAGAGAGAGATAGATATATGTATTAGAAACTGGCCAAAAGAAGCGACCTAATGACGATTGCACAGTTTTCTTCTTTTTTTCATCATAAATGATGCAGTAGCACTGTATGGCATCATTCAATTGATTTGCAAACTTTGTGCAACGTTCAATATTTGGGTCCTGCTGCTCGATCTTTCTGTTTAGAAATGGTACTGAATGTGCAACGCTCACCACTTTCTGACGCGCATCAAGCTTCGTTATTATTGCCACTCGTTTCAAATGAAATGGCTTGCCTCTTCCTTGCAACTCCCTCAATAGAAGCCTTTAGCTTTTTACCAACCATATTCAATATTGGATGCATGAGATATTTAATGATACAAATGAAAAAGGTTCTTTGCACACTGGAGATACATTCACGCACTTCCGCATTGCAACGAAGAAGGTAGATGCTGGGTGAGCTGAGCTCTCACAGCGCCAGGCGTCGGTATTAGCGGCGGAAAGGAGTACTACTCCGAAAAAGACGCGAAATACAAAATTGGACTTGCGAACATTTTTGGACTTAAACGCAATTTGCAGACATGTTCGTATGTACCGTTGTTCGTAAGTTGAATGTTCGTAAGTAGGGGAGCGTCTGTATAACTTCCAATCACATCATTTCAGAAGACACTGTGGTCCAGTGGCAAGAACAATGCGTTGAAATTGAAGTTGGACACAAGTTCAAATCTGGAGTGAGTTCAAGTCCACTCTTTGCAAATCTCAAATTGTTTATTGAGGTGATGAAAATGATAAATATAACTTCCAATCATCTCATTTCAGAAGTCACTGTGGTCCAGTGGCAAAGACAATGGGTCAGACAGACCTCAAATTAGTGGATGTGACTGCCATGTGGGAGATGGGGTTCGAATCCCGCTCTCGTTTGACTAATCACTACACTAGTCGTTCAGTAAATGGGTAATCCTTTTTTCATTCAAATAAAGACTTTGTCATTTTTTTCAGCAAAACAGAAGACAGTTGGGAGGGGTGGTTCCGGTGGTTTTTCCACCGATGATTGCTGGAATTTTTATCCGAGATTTGGACACTTTCTCTGGGCATTTTAACCATGTTCAACCCCTTTGGACTGACTTCCAGGTTTTTCCACCGATGATTGCTGGAATTTTTATCCGAGATTTGGACACTTTCTCTGGGCATTTTAACCATGTTCAACCCCTTTGGACAGACTTCCAGGTTTTTCCACCGATGATTGCTGGAATTTTTATCCGAGATTTGGACACTTTCTCTGGGCATTTTAACCATGTTCAACCCCTTTGGACAGACTTCCAGGTTTTTCCACCGATGATTCCTGGAAATTTCCCCCATGATTTGGACCTGTTTTGGGGGCATTTTAAACATTTTCGACCATTTTTGACATTTTTCCAACTTTTTAAAAAATGACTCGTGGTACTTTTAAACTTCATTTCTAACAGTTTTATGCACATTTTAACAATTTTCGACCATTTTTGACATTTTTCCAACTTTTTAAAAAATGACTTCTGGTAGTTTTAAACTTCATTTCTAACAGTTTTATGCACATTTTAACCATTTTCGACCATTTTTGACATTTTTCCAACTTTTTAACAAATGACTCCTGGTAGTTTTAAAAATCATTTTGAACAGTTTTGTGCACATTTTAAGCATTTTCGACCATTTTTGACATTTTTTCAACTTTTTAACAAATGACTCCTGGTAAATTTAAACATCATTTTGAACAGTTTTGTGCACATTTTAACCATTTTCGACCATTTTTAACATTTTTCCAACTTTTTCACAGATGACACCCCATGCAATTACCCAGCATTTGGAACACCATTCTGGGCACGAAGACCGTTTTTAGCCACGTTCAACTTTTTTCCCAACTGTACCCCCCGATGACTCTAAATATCTTTCCCCGGCTTTTGGAACACTTATCTGGGCATTGTGACAGGTTTTACCCACTTTTGTAGAACTTTGGTATTACGACTAGAAACTTGCCCGATGGAGAGTGGCTTTTCTCGGAGAGGGAAACTCCTAGTACCCGCTTGATTACTTTGAAAAAATAGTCCCGGTTGGCCGGACTCATTTCTGCCGTCTCGCGGACAAACGGAGGTATTACGTCAAAATACCGTTCCAGCACAAGAGAGTCATTTCACGGGTAGTTGAGCTCAAACTAAAGGGTAAAGTGTAACTTATCAGTTATATCCTCGTTTGTTATACAAGTGACCGTTTTTTGGGAAGCTTTTCCGGGGTGAAATTGACCCCCGAACCGGGGCAAAATGTTTTAAATCAACCCAGGAATAGTGCATCTAAAACCCGCAAAAGATTTGTAAAACGTGGGTAAACTTGTTAAAAATAAAGGGCAACATGTTTAAAATCAACCCAGGAATAGTGCATCTAAAGCCCGCACAAAGTTTTGAAAAACGTGGGTAAACTTGTTAAAATAAAAAGGGCAAAATGTTTTAAATCAACCCAGGAATAGTGCATCTAAAACCCGCAAAAGATTTGTAAAACGTGGGTAAACTTGTTAAAATAAAAAGGGCAAAATGTTTTAAATCAACCCAGGAATAGTGCATCTAAAGCTTGCACAAAGTTTTGAAAAACGTGGGTAAACTTGTTAAAATAAAAAGGGCAAAATGTTTTAAATCAACCCAGGAATAGTGCATCTAAAGCCCGCAAAAGATTTGTAAAACGTGGGTAAACTTGTTAAAAATAAAGGGCAACATGTTTAAAATCAACCCAGGAATAGTGCATCTAAAGCCCGCACAAAGTTTTGTAAAACGTGGGTAAACTTGTTAAAAATAAAAAAAGGCCAAAATGTTAAAAAAAAAAAAATCAACCCAGTGAAAGTGCTTGAAAAGCCAGCAAGAAATGTCGAAAAAGACCGATGAAAAAGTTTAAATTTTACCCAGGAAAAAGGTGCCCTTTTCAGGACCGCACCTGACCCGAATGCAGTACCGAAGTTTGTCCGCCAGACGGCGAAAAGGAGCAAGGTCCATCAACCAGGCCGGGTAAACGGCGGGAGTAACTATGACTCTCTTACGGAAAATGGTTAAAATGTGCAGAAAAGTGTTTCCAAAAGCGTAGTGATGGTTTTTAAACCATGAAATACAAATACTGGAGCTTTTCCACATATTAATATCGGGCACTGAGGGTGATTTTCCCGGGGGGAGACAGCTATAAAGGTCGGCGCGACGACGACGACCATTCGCGAAAGTGCCAAAATTTCACTAAAATTGGTTAAAATCAGCATTTATTGATGAAATACAAATACTGGAGCTTACTGGACCTTATCAGACATGACTACCGGGCTCTGGGGGTGATTTTCCTGGGGGAAAGACAGCCATAAACGTCGGAACGACCAAATACGACGACATACGACCATTCTCAAAAGTGCCCCAAATGAACTAAAATGGGTTTTAAATCAGCACTCATCGATCAAATACAAATATTATATCTTTAATAAAAAATACTACACCTTTTTAAACATTAAAACCGGGCCCAGGAGGGTTATTTCCCCGAAGAAATGACACTTTTGACCCGGCAATTTGAGCCCGATTGCAGTACCGAAGTTTGTCCGCAAGACGGCGAAAAGGAGCAAGGTAATGCCCAGAAAAAGTGTTCCAAAAGCGGAGTAATATTTTTTTAAAACAGCATTTAATGATTAATTACAATTACTGGAAGTTACTGGGGCTTTTCAGACATGACTACCGGGCTCTGGGGGTGATTTTCTCCGGTGGGGGAGACAGCTATAAAGGTCGGGAGGAGTAGATCTGACTCTCTTAAGGTGTGGAAAATGGTGTTCCAAAAGCGGAGTGATCGTTTTTAAACGATGAAATACAAATACTGGAGCTTTTCACACATTAATATCGGGCACTGGGGGTGATTTTCCCGGGGGGGGAGACAGCTATAAAGGTCGGCGCGACGACGACGACCATTCGCCAAAGGGCCAAAATTTCACTAAAATGGGTTAAAATCAGCACTTATGGGTGAAATACAATTACTGGAGCTTACTGGAGCTGATCAGACATGACTACCGGGCACTGGGGGTGATTTTCCTGGGTAAAAGACAGCCATAAACGTCGGCGCGACCAAATACGACGACATACGACCATTCTCAAAAGTGCCAAAAATGCATTAAATTTGGTTTTAAATCAGCACTCATCGATCAAATACAAATATTATATATTTAATACAAATACTTGACCTTTTTAAACATTAAAACCGGGCCCAGGAGGGTGATTTACCCGAAGAAATGACACTTTTGACCCGGCAATTTGACCCTAATTGCAGTAAAAAAATTTGTCCACAGTGTGGCAGAGTTCTGCGGGTTCCATAGCGGCGGCCCAGTGCGTCAAATTCTGTATAAAAAGCAGGATATTTCGGTTCTGGGGGGTTATTTTCCCCGGAAAAAAGTGCATAAATTCTGGGTGCATGTATTATACACGATTTGGTGTCAAAATAAACGCTCCAGTTTACCCAGGAAGAGTGTCCCAAATGCGGGTTGACTGTAATAGACCAACGTGCATGTATAAAAAGCATGTCGACTTCGTTCTGGGGGCTTATTTTCACTCAGGAATAGTTTCTAAAATAAGGGGACCTTTATTAGAGTAGAGTGGGTGTGTAAAAAGCGTTTCTTTTCAGACCAAAAGGTGTTTTTAACCGGGAAAAGTGCATAAGCTTACGGGATTTTGAACGGTCGCAGTAATAAAGTTTGTCCACAGTGTGGCAGAGTTTTTCGGGTTACATAGAGGCCCAGTGCGTCAAAGTCTGTATAAAAAAAGGAGGATATTTCGGTTCTGGTGGGTTATTTTCACCGGAAAAAGTGCATATGTGACATACTAGAGTGTTTGATCTATTAGTGTGACATACTAGAGTGTTTGATTTATTAGTGTGACATACTAAAGTGTTTGATTTATTAATGATTGAATGTTGAGAATGCACAACGAGTTTGGATTGAATGTGTGTATCGGTGTTCGATTGGTGATCCTTGGATCCACATGGCAAGTGTGGGGCATGTTAAAGAAGATCGGTATTCGATTATTGATGTCTTAGCAAGTAGCTTGAGGCACGGGAGGTGTGCTGAATCATTACAGTAAAAGTTGGATTGAACTAACAACAACATCTCACTGTTCTGATTATTTCCCCCTGTGTCTCAAGATCAAATGCAGGGTGTAACACATAAATTCTGGGTGCATGTATTATTGACGATTTGGTATCAAAATAAATGCTCCAGGGAGGTTCTGGTGCAAAAGTTTACCCAGGAAGAGTGTCCCAAATGCTGGTTGACTGTAATAGACCAACGTGCATGTATAAAAAGCATGTCGACTTCTTTCTGGGGGCTTATTTTCACTCGGGAATAGTTTCTAAAATAAGGGGACCTTTATTAGAGTAGAGTGGGTGTGTAAAAAGCTTTTCTTTTCAGCCAGAAAGGTAATTTTAAACGCTAAAAGTGCATAGGCTTACGGGAGCTTGAACGGTCGCAGTACCACAGGTTGTCCACAGTGTGGCAGAGTTCTGCGGATTCCATAGCGTCCCAGTGCGTACTGGTTTGTATAAAAAGTAGCCCAGTTCGGTTCTGGGGGGGTATTTTCCCCGGAAAAAGTGCCTAAAATGTGGGTGCATGTATAATTGACAATTTTGTATAAAATTAGTCTTCCAGGGATGTTCTGGGGGGATGTTAGGCAAGAAATAGTGTCCAAATTGGGGTAATTTTCGTGAAAAATTAGTGGTTGCATTGGAACTGGTCTTGGGTGGTTCTGGTTGGTCCATTTAACCTGAATTTTTGTCTCATATGAGGGTAGATGTATATTGACCATTCTGTATAAAATAATCTTCCAGGGTAATTGTGAAGTAAAGTTATGCCACAATCAATGTACCTAATATGGGCACTTTTATGACAACGAGTGCTTGTATTGGAACTGGTCCTGAGTGGTTCTGGCTGGTCTATTTACCCAGGAATGGTGTCTTATTTGTGGGTAGATGTATAATTCACCATTTTGTGTAAAATTAGTCTTCCAGGGATGTTCTGGGGGGATGTTAAGCCATAAATAGTGTCCAAATTGGGGTAAATTGCGTTAAAAATAGTGGTTGCATTGGAACTGGTCTTGGGTGGTTCTGGTTGGTCCATTTAACCTGAATTTTTGTCTCATATGAGGGGAGATGTATATTGACCATTCTGTATAAAATAATCTTCCAGGGTAGTTGTGAAGTAAAGTTATGCCACAAAGAGTGTGCCTAATTTGGGCACTTTTATGACAACGAGTGCTTGTGTTGGAACTGGTCCTGAGCGGTTCTGGTTGGTCCATTTAGCCTGAAATTGTGTCTCATATGAGGGTAGATGTTTATTGACCATTTTGTATAAAATTAGTCTTCCAGGGAGGTTCTGGGGGGATGTTAGGCAAGAAATAGTGTCCGAATTGGGGTAATTTTCGTTAAAAATAGTGGTTGCATTGGAACTGGTCTTGGGTGGTTCTGGTTTGTCCATTTTCCCTGAATTTTAGTCTCATATGAGGGGAGATGTATATTGACCATTCTGTATAAAATAATCTTCCAGGGTAGTTGTGAAGTAAAGTTATGCCACAAACAGTGTGCCTAATTTGGGCACTTTTATGACAACGAGTGCTTGTGTTGGAACCTGTCCTGAGCGGTTCTGGTTGGTCCATTTAGCCTGAATTTTTGTCTCATATGAGGGTAGATGTTTATTGACCATTTTGTATAAAATTAGTCTTCCAGGGAGGTTCTGGGGGGATGTTAGGCAAGAAATAGTGTCCAAATTGGGGTAATTTTCGTTAAAAATAGTGGTTGCATTGGAACTGGTCTTGGGTGGTTCTGGTTGGTCCATTTTCCCTGAATTTTTGTCTCATATGAGGGTAGATGTATATTGACCATTCTGTATAAAATAATCTTCCAGGGTAGTTGTGAAGTAAAGTTATGCCACAAACAATGTGCCTAATATGGGCACTTTTATGACAACGAGTGCTTGTATTGGAACTGGTCCTGAGTGGTTCTGGTTGGTCCATTTACCCAGGAATGGTGTCCTATTTGTGGGTAGATGTATAATTCACCATTTTGTGTAAAATTAGTCTTCCAGGGAGGTTCTGGGTGGATGTTAGGCAAGAATAAGTGCCCAAATTGGGGTAATTTTCGTTAAAAATAGTGGTTGCATTGGAACTGGTCTTGGGTGGTTCTGGTTGGTCCATTTTCCCTGAATTTTTGTCTCATATGAGGGTAGATGTATATTGACCATTCTTTATAAAATAATCTTCCAGGGTAGTTGTGAAGTAAAGTTATGCCAAAAACAATGTGCCTAATATGGGCACTTTTATGACAACGAGTGCTTGTGTTGGAACTGGTCCTGAGCGGTTCTGGTTGGTCCATTTAACCTGAATTTTTGTCTCATATGAGGGGAGATGTATATTGAAATATCTGTATAAAATAATCTTCCAGGGAGGTTCTGGGTGGATGTTAGGCAAGAATAAGTGCCCAAATTGGGGTAATTTTCGTTAAAAATAGTGGTTGCATTGGAACTGGTCTTGGGTGGTTCTGGTTGGTCCATTTTCCCTGAATTTTTGTCTCATATGAGGGTAGATGTATATTGACCATTCTGTATACAATAATCTTCCAGGGTAGTTGTGAAGTAAAGTTATGCCACAAACAATGTGCCTAATATGGGCACTTTTATGACAACGAGTGCTTGTATTGGAACTGGTCCTGAGTGGTTCTGGCTGGTCTATTTACCCAGGAATGGTGTCTTATTTGTGGGTAGATGTATAATTCACCATTTTGTGTAAAATTAGTCTTCCAGGGATGTTCTGGGGGGATGTTAAGCCATAAATAGTGTCCAAATTGGGGTAAATTGCGTTAAAAATAGTGGTTGCATTGGAACTGGTCTTGGGTGGTTCTTGTTGGTCCATTTAACCTGAATTTTTGTCTCATATGAGGGGAGATGTATATTGACCATTCTGTATAAAATAATCTTCCAGGGTAGTTGTGAAGTAAAGTTATGCCACAAAGAGTGTGCCTAATTTGGGCACTTTTATGACAACGAGTGCTTGTGTTGGAACTGGTCCTGAGCGGTTCTGGTTGGTCCATTTAGCCTGAAATTGTGTCTCATATGAGGGTAGATGTTTATTGACCATTTTGTATAAAATTAGTCTTCCAGGGAGGTTCTGGGGGGATGTTAGGCAAGAAATAGTGTTGAATTGGGGTAATTTTCGTTAAAAATAGTGGTTGCATTGGAACTGGTCTTGGGTGGTTCTGGTTGGTCCATTTTCCCTGAATTTTTGTCTCATATGAGGGGAGATGTATATTGACCATTCTGTATAAAATAATCTTCCAGGGTAGTTGTGAAGTAAAGTTATGCCACAAACAGTGTGCCTAATTTGGGCACTTTTATGACAACGAGTGCTTGTGTTGGAACCTGTCCTGAGCGGTTCTGGTTGGTCCATTTAGCCTGAATTTTTGTCTCATATGAGGGTAGATGTTTATTGACCATTTTGTATAAAATTAGTCTTCCAGGGAGGTTCTGGGGGGATGTTAGGCAAGAAATAGTGTCCAAATTGGGCTAATTTTCGTTAAAAATAGTGGTTGCATTGGAACTGGTCTTGGGTGGTTCTGGTTGGTCCATTTTCCCTGAATTTTTGTCTCATATGAGGGTAGATGTATATTGACCATTCTGTATAAAATAATCTTCCAGGGTAGTTGTGAAGTAAAGTTATGCCACAAACAATGTGCCTAATATGGGCACTTTTATGACAACGAGTGCTTGTGTTGGAACTGGTCCTGAGCGGTTCTGGTTGGTCCATTTAACCTGAATTTTTGTCTCATATGAGGGGAGATGTATATTGACAATTCTGTATAAAATAATCTTCCAGGGAGGTTCTGGGTGGATGTTAGGCAAGAATAAGTGCCCAAATTGGGGTAATTTTCGTTAAAAATAGTGGTTGCATTGGAACTGGTCTTGGGTGGTTCTGGTTGGTCCATTTTCCCTGAATTTTTGTCTCATATGAGGGTAGATGTATATTGACCATTCTGTATAAAATAATCTTCCAGGGTAGTTGTGAAGTAAAGTTATGCCACAAACAATGTGCCTAATATGGGCACTTTTATGACAACGAGTGCTTGTGTTGGAACTGGTCCTGAGCGGTTCTGGTTGGTCCATTTAACCTGAATTTTTGTCTCATATGAGGGGAGATGTATATTGACAATTCTGTATAAAATAATCTTCCAGGGAGGTTCTGGGTGGATGTTAGGCAAGAATAAGTGCCCAAATTGGGGTAATTTTCGTTAAAAATAGTGGTTGCATTGGAACTGGTCTTGGGTGGTTCTGGTTGGTCCATTTTCCCTGAATTTTTGTCTCATATGAGGGTAGATGTATATTGACCATTCTGTATAAAATAATCTTCCAGGGTAGTTGTGAAGTAAAGTTATGCCACAAACAATGTGCCTAATATGGGCACTTTTATGACAACGAGTGCTTGTATTGGAACTGGTCCTGAGTGGTTCTGGCTGGTCTATTTACCCAGGAATGGTGTCTTATTTGTGGGTAGATGTATAATTCACCATTTTGTGTAAAATTAGTCTTCCAGGGATGTTCTGGGGGGATGTTAAGCCATAAATAGTGTCCAAATTGGGGTAAATTGCGTTAAAAATAGTGGTTGCATTGGAACTGGTCTTGGGTGGTTCTGGTTGGTCCATTTAACCTGAATTTTTGTCTCATATGAGGGGAGATGTATATTGACCATTCTGTATAAAATAATCTTCCAGGGTAGTTGTGAAGTAAAGTTATGCCACAAAGAGTGTGCCTAATTTGGGCACTTTTATGACAACGAGTGCTTGTGTTGGAACTGGTCCTGAGCGGTTCTGGTTGGTCCATTTAGCCTGAAATTGTGTCTCATATGAGGGTAGATGTTTATTGACCATTTTGTATAAAATTAGTCTTCCAGGGAGGTTCTGGGGGGATGTTAGGCAAGAAATAGTGTCCGAATTGGGGTAATTTTCGTTAAAAATAGTGGTTGCATTGGAACTGGTCTTGGGTGGTTCTGGTTGGTCCATTTTCCCTGAATTTTCGTCTCATATGAGGGGAGATGTATATTGACCATTCTGTATAAAATAATCTTCCAGGGTAGTTGTGAAGTAAAGTTATGCCACAAAGAGTGTGCCTAATTTGGGCACTTTTATGACAACGAGTGCTTGTGTTGGAACTGGTCCTGAGCGGTTCTGGTTGGTCCATTTAGCCTGAATTTTTGTCTCATATGAGGGTAGATGTTTATTGACCATTTTGTATAAAATTAGTCTTCCAGGGAGGTTCTGGGGGGATGTTAGGCAAGAAATAGTGTCCAAATTGGGGTAATTTTCGTTAAAAATAGTGGTTGCATTGGAACTGGTCTTGGGTGGTTCTGGTTGGTCCATTTTCCCTGAATTTTTGTCTCATATGAGGGTAGATGTATATTGACCATTCTGTATAAAATAATCTTCCAGGGTAGTTGTGAAGTAAAGTTATGCCACAAACAATGTGCCTAATATGGGCACTTTTATGACAACGAGTGCTTGTATTGGAACTGGTCCTGAGTGGTTCTGGTTGGTCCATTTACCCAGGAAAGGTGTCCTATTTGTGGGTAGATGTATAATTCACCATTTTGTGTAAAATTAGTCTTCCAGGGAGGTTCTGGGTGGATGTTAGGCAAGAATAAGTGCCCAAATTGGGGTAATTTTCGTTAAAAATAGTGGTTGCATTGGAACTGGTCTTGGGTGGTTCTGGTTGGTCCATTTTCCCTGAATTTTTGTCTCATATGAGGGTAGATGTATATTGACCATTCTGTATAAAATAATCTTCCAGGGTAGTTGTGAAGTAAAGTTATGCCACAAACAATGTGCCTAATATGGGCACTTTTATGACAACGAGTGCTTGTATTGGAACTGGTCCTGAGTGGTTCTGGTTGGTCCATTTACCCAGGAATGGTGTCCTATTTGTGGGTAGATGTATAATTCACCATTTTGTGTAAAATTAGTCTTCCAGGGAGGTTCTGGGTGGATGTTAGGCAAGAATAAGTGCCCAAATTGGGGTAATTTTCGTTAAAAATAGTGGTTGCATTGGAACTGGTCTTGGGTGGTTCTGGTTGGTCCATTTTCCCTGAATTTTTGTCTCATATGAGGGTAGATGTATATTGACCATTCTGTATAAAATAATCTTCCAGGGTAGTTGTGAAGTAAAGTTATGCCACAAACAATGTGCCTAATATGGGCACTTTTATGACAACGAGTGCTTGTATTGGAACTGGTCCTGAGTGGTTCTGGCTGGTCTATTTACCCAGGAATGGTGTCTTATTTGTGGGTAGATGTATAATTCACCATTTTGTGTAAAATTAGTCTTCCAGGGATGTTCTGGGGGGATGTTAAGCCATAAATAGTGTCCAAATTGGGGTAAATTGCGTTAAAAATAGTGGTTGCATTGGAACTGGTCTTGGGTGGTTCTGGTTGGTCCATTTAACCTGAATTTTTGTCTCATATGAGGGGAGATGTATATTGACCATTCTGTATAAAATAATCTTCCAGGGTAGTTGTGAAGTAAAGTTATGCCACAAAGAGTGTGCCTAATTTGGGCACTTTTATGACAACGAGTGCTTGTGTTGGAACTGGTCCTGAGCGGTTCTGGTTGGTCCATTTAGCCTGAAATTGTGTCTCATATGAGGGTAGATGTTTATTGACCATTTTGTATAAAATTAGTCTTCCAGGGAGGTTCTGGGGGGATGTTAGGCAAGAAATAGTGTCCGAATTGGGGTAATTTTCGTTAAAAATAGTGGTTGCATTGGAACTGGTCTTGGGTGGTTCTGGTTGGTCAATTTTCCCTGAATTTTTGTCTCATATGAGGGTAGATGTATATTGACCATTCTGTATAAAACAATCTTCCAGGGTAGTTGTGAAGTAAAGTTATGCCACAAACAATGTGCCTAATATGGGCACTTTTATGACAACGAGTGCTTGTGTTGGAACTGGTCCTGAGCGGTTCTGGTTGGTCCATTTAACCTGAATTTTTGTCTCATATGAGGGGAGATGTATATTGACAATTCTGTATAAAATAATCTTCCAGGGAGGTTCTGGGTGGATGTTAGGCAAGAATAAGTGCCCAAATTGGGGTAATTTTCGTTAAAAATAGTGGTTGCATTGGAACTGGTCTTGGGTGGTTCTGGTTGGTCCATTTTCCCTGAATTTTTGTCTCATATGAGGGTAGATGTATATTGACCATTCTGTATAAAATAATCTTCCAGGGTAGTTGTGAAGTAAAGTTATGCCACAAACAATGTGCCTAATATGGGCACTTTTATGACAACGAGTGCTTGTGTTGGAACTGGTCCTGAGCGGTTCTGGTTGGTCCATTTAACCTGAATTTTTGTCTCATATGAGGGGAGATGTATATTGACAATTCTGTATAAAATAATCTTCCAGGGAGGTTCTGGGTGGATGTTAGGCAAGAATAAGTGCCCAAATTGGGGTAATTTTCGTTAAAAATAGTGGTTGCATTGGAACTGGTCTTGGGTGGTTCTGGTTGGTCCATTTTCCCTGAATTTTTGTCTCATATGAGGGTAGATGTATATTGACCATTCTGTATAAAATAATCTTCCAGGGTAGTTGTGATGTAAAGTTATGCCACAAACAATGTGCCTAATATGGGCACTTTTATGACAACGAGTGCTTGTATTGGAACTGGTCCTGAGTGGTTCTGGCTGGTCTATTTACCCAGGAATGGTGTCTTATTTGTGGGTAGATGTATAATTCACCATTTTGTGTAAAATTAGTCTTCCAGGGATGTTCTGGGGGGATGTTAAGCCATAAATAGTGTCCAAATTGGGGTAAATTGCGTTAAAAATAGTGGTTGCATTGGAACTGGTCTTGGGTGGTTCTGGTTGGTCCATTTAACCTGAATTTTTGTCTCATATGAGGGGAGATGGGCCGACTGGTGAAAAGCTAAAGGCTTCTATTGAGGGAGTTGCAAGGAAGAGGCAAGCCATTTCATTTGAAACGAGTGGCAATAATAACGAAGCTTGATGCGCGTGAGAGTGGTGAGCGTTTCACGGGCATTGAAGCGTTCGACCGTCAGTACCATTTATAAACAGAAAGATGGAGCAGCAAGACCCAAATATTGAACCTTGCACAAAGTTTGCAAATCAATGGAATGATGCCATACAGTGCTACCGCATCATTTATGATGAAAAAAAAAAGAAAAAACCTGTGCAATTGTCGTTAGATCGCTTCTTTCGGCCACTTTCTAATACATAAATCTCTCGCTCTCTCTCTATATACCGTACTGTACATATTCTCTCCATTTTATTAAATGTTTTTTTCAGTACAAACCAATGGGTGTTACTTATACAAGCCTTAAACATACAAATGCACTTATATAAACCTTCAATATACTTCTATAGGCCTTAAACATAAATTATAATACAAAATATAGCACTGAATCAACTTACAAACAAATTCAACTTATGAACAATCGCTCGGAACCAATTGCGTTCGTAAGTAGGGGAGCGTCTGTCTGTACTATCGTTCTTGTTTATATATCATGCTTGTGATAACTTTGCACTTTATATAACTGTTAATATTACCCTAACAGCAATAGACGGCAGAGCCAGGGTTCACAAATGTGTAGTTTATTTCAACACAACACCACACAACACCCCACCTCACCCCACCTCACCCCACCTCACCCCACCTCACCCCACTCCACTCCACTCCACTCCAGGCTCCATTGGTTTGATGCAGAGCTGTGAAGTGGTTTCGCAACTTGAATTTGAAATGAAGGTCTAAGCCAGTGGATTCGAATTCTAACGCTCGATGACATACCTCCTCCTCGGTCCGTGTGCGCCAGTTCGGATTTTAGGTTATTGTTCCTCAAACAATGACCGGAGCTCCATCTCCTGCCTGGAGTGGACAGCAGTAAACCTGCGCTTCAACATCAACACCATCCTGCGAACCTGAGAACGTCAGATGGCGTCATTTTTCCAGTCCATAGTAGGTCATCAATCAAGCAGGGTTCCCACATTCAGACAAATGACAACTAAAAACACTACTAACCCTCGACATTTCGTTCGGTGACCGCAGGCAATCCAGCACGTGCTGTAAGCGGATGCCCACGGTCGACGTTAGCTGGTGATGATGTCGAGTCACCGTACGCTGCACCACCGACTGGTGCCGGATTCGCTCCTCCAAGCGGGTCTGCACCTATGACGTGGTCCCAACAGATGGTTTGTCAGCAATCCACAAGATGGCATCGAGCAGGGCCTTACCACAGCCGAGTGCTCAAATTTAGTCCGCAGCTCGTCGCAATGACGGACGGCTCGCTAATGACCAATAGGACATTTGACTCATTCATTTTGTTGTAGCTGTTTCATTTGGATATAGTATTACCACTGTAGGAGTAAAACTATGGTTGTTAACTCGATGACAATGAACAAAAGGTCTACTGTCTGAGTTTGTTCGACGGGACCAGACGGAGTTAAGGAATTAGGGATAGGTGCTAAAACTGCACGTCTAAGACTAGCGATAGCCAACTGGTTTGACTTCTCGATTCCCAGCGCAGAAGCGCCACTCTTTCTTCGGTCTTCTCAGAAAGCATCTAATGGCACATTAGGACA
This sequence comes from Stigmatopora argus, assembly GCF_051989625.1. Taxonomy (NCBI): domain Eukaryota; kingdom Metazoa; phylum Chordata; class Actinopteri; order Syngnathiformes; family Syngnathidae; genus Stigmatopora; species Stigmatopora argus. The sequence continues at coordinate 81,709 of NW_027520054.1, forward strand.
TGGACTAGAAACAAAATCTCATCCTCATCCTCTCTGGGCAATGTTAAAGGTTCATTCCGATTTGGTATCTTGACAGTGGACATAAAAACCCACCTGTTCTAAATCCTGCCGTGTCTTCGCCAATTGAACCTGCTGCCTTTCTTTTTGCGCCTGTGACATAAAGACAACATCATACATGTCAAGTGATACTTTTTCCCAGTGTTTTATACCTTTTGTAATCATTTTAAATGGTGTACGCCGTATAGCAACTTTTGTACGAGAAAAAAATGGTTTTTAAAAATGGGCCGTTATTTGTAAAAAACGCCAGCCCTTATTTTGAAAATGTGCTGCAGTTTCACTCCAAGCCAGCTAGGGTGTCCCGAGCAATGTGTTCATGAACATGTGGTCCAATGCAGGTGCTGTTGCCCCCCGCCCGCATGAGCCAAAAGAGGATGAGACAGTTGAATCACGCATCACCTGGAGCAAAGTCACAAGGTCGCCCACGTATTCTTCTTTGACTTGCTCGACCGGGGCCCGTGTGAGCGGCAAAGACAATCTGGTGACGGTGGCAAACTCGTCGCTCGCCACTATGCTCAATTCGGCTGAGCGGTCCAGCGAGGGAGAGTCGGACGAGAGCACCAAGTCATACCTGGGGAACAAAACAAAAGAGAAAAAGACTTGTTGGGGTGCACATTCCTTAGGAGATGAAACAAAAGGAGGAGAACCTAGGGTACCTGGACTCGCTGGAACTCTGTTCGCTCCCACATTTCCCAAAACACTTCATCAGCGCTTCAGGAAATGACCCAAATTCCATATGAAAGCCATATCTCTCTTTCAAACTGCACACAAAAATAAAATCAAGGTGTTTTAAAATGACACACTGAATGGAATGGAATGGAATGGAATGGAATGGAATGGAATGCAATGCTGGTCAATTCTTCCCAGACAGACCTCGGGAAGTCCTCTTGGCAAAGACAGCAGGAAAACATGAACGAATGATCCGTCACATCCACTAAGGTCACAACGAGATCCTTAAAGCAAAAAGAAAAGGTCAATCAATAGACACATTGCTTACCACTCCCAGAAAGCCAACACACATTTTATGTCCAAGAAGAATTCTAATTTTATTTGCAAAATGTTTGAGTAATGATTAAAAATTAAATAATAATGATACAGTACAGACGCTCCCCTACTTACGAACATTCGACTTACGAACAACGGTACATACGAACATGTCTGCAAATTGCGTTTATGTCGAAAAATGTGAGTCACTTCGATTTTGTATTGCGGGCCTTTTTCCGAGTAGTGCTTCTTTCCGCCGCTAATACCGACGACGCCTGGCGCTGAGAGCGCTCGGCTCACCCAGCATCCACCTTCCTCTGCCCAGTTCGTTGCAGTGCGCAAGTTGCGCAAGTGCGTGACGTATCTCCAGTGCGCAAAGAACCTTTTTCATTTTTATCATGAAATATCTCGTGCAGCCATTATTCAATATGGTTGGTGAAAAGCGAAAGGCTTCTAGTGAAGGAGATGCAAGGAAGAGGCAAGCCATTTCATTTGAAACCAGTGGCAATAATTACGAAGCTTGATGCGCGTGAGAAAGTGGTGAGCGTTGCACGGGAATACAACTTGAATCGTTCCACCGACCGTCGGTACCATTTCTAAACAGAAAGATGGAGCAGCAGGACCCAAATATTGAACCTTGCACAAAGTTTGCAAATCAATTGAATGATGCCATACAGTGCTACCGCATCATTTATGATGAAAAAAAGAAGAAAACGGTGCAATTGTCGTTAGATCGCTTCTTTCGGCCACTTTCTAATACATAAATCTCTCTCTCTCTCTCTCTCTATATACAGTACTGTACATATTCTCTCCATTTTATTAAATGTTTTTTTTTTTTTCAGTACAAACCAATGCGTGTTACTTATAAAAGCCTTAAACATACAAATGCACTTATATAAACCTTCAATATACTTATATCGGCCTTAAACATAAATTATAATACAAAATATAGCACTGAATCAACTTACAAACAAATTCAACTTATGAACCAGCTCGGAACCAATTGCGTTCGTAAGTAGGGGAGCGTCTGTATATGTTTTGACGAAAGTTTGGCGACACTCTTTTTCCTTGTCGACGATAATGTCAAATATTTATTCATCTTATTAGACGTGCTTCATAACTGAGCAAAGAATACCCCGAGATTTGGTACAAACGTAAAGCTGGCATGCAAAATGACTTGAATGGCTGGACATCGTAAGGCTTTTTCTTTTAAAAAAAAGTGGTCTATGTAAAGTAAAGCTTTTATTTGTTTAAAAAATAAATACTATGTATATATAGTCAGGCTTTTTTCTTTAAAAATGACCATGTATATTCAGGGTTTTTATTAAAAAATGACCATGTATAGTAAGGCTTTTTTATTAAAAAAAAAAAACGACCATGTACAGTAAAGCGTTTTTCTTAAAAGACGACATAGTATAGTAAGGCTTTTTTTCTTAAAAAATGACATAGTATTGTAAGGCTTTTTTCTTTAAAAAAAAACGACATAGTATTGTAAGGCTTTTTTTTTGTAAAAAACGACATAGTATAGTAAGGCTTTTTTCTTAAAAAACAACATAGTATAGGCTTTTTTCTTTAAAGACGACATAGTATAGTAAGGCTTATTTTCTTTAAAAACGACATAGTATAGTAAGGCTTTTTATTTACAAAAAAGACCATGTAAAGTAAGGCTTTTTTCTTAAAAAATGACCATGTATAGTAAGGCTTTTTTGTTTAAAAAAGACCATGTATAGTAAGGCTTTTTTTCTTAAAAAACGACATAGTATAGTAAGGCTTTTTTTCCTAAAAAAACGACATAGTAAAGTATGGCTTTTTCCCCCTAAAAAAAACGACATAGTATAGCATGGCTTTTTTTCTTGAAAAACGACATAGTAGAGGAAGGCTTTTTCCCTGAAAACCGACATAGTATAGTATGGCTTTTTTCCTTTAAAAAACGACATAGTATAGTAAGGCTTTTTTTTCCTAAAAAACGACATAGTATAGTAAGGCTTTTTTCTTTAAAGACGACATAGTATAGTAAGGCTTATTTTCTTTAAAAACAACACAGTATAGTAAGGCTTTTTTGTCTTTAAAAACGACATAAAGGCTTTTTTGTCTTTAAAAACGACATAAAGGCTTTTTTGTCTTTAAAAACGACTTAAAGTGGTCTATGTAAAGTAAAGCTTTTATTTGTTTAAAAAATAAATACTATGTATATATAGTCAGGCTTTTTTCTTTAAAAATGACCATGTATATTAAGGGTTTTTATTAAAAAATGACCATGTATAGTAAGGCTTTTTTATTTAAAAAAAACGACCATGTACAGTAAAGCGTTTTTCTTAAAAGACGACATAGTATAGTAAGGCTTTTTTTCTTAAAAAATGACATAGTATTGTAAGGCTTTTTTCTTAAAAAAAAAACGACATAGTATTGTAAGGCTTTTTTTCGTAAAAAACGACATAGTATAGTAAGGCTTTTTTCTTAAAAAACAACATAGTATAGGCTTTTTTCTTTAAAGACGACATAGTATAGTAAGGCTTTTTTTCCCTAAAAAAACGACATCGTATAGTATGGCTTTTTTCCCCTAAAAAAACGACATAGTATAGCATGACTTTTTTCTTGAAAAACGACATAGTAGAGGAAGGCTTTTTCCCTAAAAAAACGACATAGTATAGTATGGCTTTTCCCCCTAAAAACGACATAGTATAGTATGGCTTTTTTCCTTTAAAAAACGACATAGTATAGTATGGCTTTTTTTCTTAAAAAACGACATAGTATAGTAAGGCTTTTTTTCTTAAAAACGACATAGTATAGTATGGCTTTTCCCCCCTAAAAAACGACATAATATAGCATGGCTTTTTTTCTTGAAAAACGACATAGTCGAGGAAGGCTTTTTCCCTAAAAAACGACATAGTATAGTATGGCTTTCCCCCCTAAAAAACGACATAGTATAGTATGGCTTTTTTCCTTTAAAAAACGACATAGTATAGTAAGGCTTTTTTTCCTAAAAAACGACATAGTATAGTATGGCTTTTTTCCTTTAAAAAACGACATAGTATAGTATGGCTTTTTTTCTTAAAAAACGACATAGTATAGTAAGGCTTTTTTTCTTAAAAAACGACATAGTATAGTATGGCTTTTCCCCCCTAAAAAACGACATAATATAGCATGGCTTTTTTTCTTGAAAAACGACATAGTCGAGGAAGGCTTTTTCCCTAAAAAACGACATAGTATAGTATGGCTTTTTTTTGTAAAAAACGACATAGTATAGTAAGGCTTTTTTCTTAAAAAACAACATAGTATAGGCTTTTTTCTTTAAAGACGACATAGTATAGTAAGGCTTATTTTCTTTAAAAACGACACAGTATAGTAAGGCTTTTTTGTCTTTAAAAACGACATAGTATAGTAAGGCTTTTTATTTACAAAAAAGACCATGTAAAGTAAGGCTTTTTTCTTAAAAAATGACCATGTATAGTAAGGCTTTTTTGTTTAAAAAAGACCATGTATAGTAAGGCTTTTTTTCTTAAAAAACGACATAGTATAGTAAGGCTTTTTTTCCTAAAAAAAACGACATAGTAAAGTATGGCTTTTTCCCCCTAAAAAAAACGACATAGTATAGCATGGCTTTTTTTCTTGAAAAACGACATTGTAGAGGAAGGCTTTTTCCCTGAAAACCCTGATAACTCGTCCATGGCTTTTCCCCCTAAAAAACGACATAGTATAGTATGGCTTTTTTCCTTTAAAAAACGACATAGTATAGTAAGGCTTTTTTTCCTAAAAAAACGACATAGTATAGCATGGCTTTTTTTCTTGAAAAACGACATAGTAGAGGAAGCCTTTTTTTCTTAAAAAACGATATTGTATAGTAAGGCTTCTTTTCTTAAAAAACGACATAGTATAGTAAGGCTTTTTTTCTTTAAAAAATGACAGCAAGTAAGGCTAAGAGAGTCGGAGAATAAATCTGACTTCTGATTCTTCACCTTCTAGTTGTTGCTGTGGTCCACTGGCAAAATCATTGGGTCAGAACATGAGGTGGGAATCAGGAGTGAGTTCAATTCCATTCGTTGCAATTCTCAAATTGTTTATTGAGGTAATTGTAATATATTGATAATGATAGTTGCCTCGGGTTATGGAAGTGTGTTTAACCACGCCACCTGGAGCCGTGGGGTAGCACAGCGTAACCCGGACGTAGTAGTGTTGTGTGTCCGGTTTGTTTGTTTGTGTGTGTGTGGTTGTCGTTGGACAGTGGCGATAAAGAGCTACACGTGTTTTACCCTGGCTCCGCCGTCTATTGCTGTTATGGATATATTAACAGTTATATAAACTGCAAAGTTATTACAGTGGCGACGCGTATGGGATCCCTTTCCAGCGGTAGGGATTAAAAGTTTCGGACGAGGAGATTAAGGCGTTACAAGGAGGTAACGTGACTTTGCAGACTAGCATTAGCACGAGTGCTAAGCTAACGGCGGCGCTGCATCATGGCCAGATTCCTGGGAAATCTCGGCGAATACGAGGCACTTAAAGAAGATTTTGAATCTTATTTGGAACGTTTTGAGCAATGGATGATCATCAACGAAGTGGAGGAAGGTAAAAAAACCAACGTGTTCCTGTCTATAATAGGTGCAGAGGCCTACGGACTGTTGAAGGGCCTTTGCATACCAGAGAAGCCTAGTAGCCTCTCATATGAGGTGCTAAGTGGAAGATTAGCATCTCATTACAACCCGAAACCGCTGGTGATCGCGGAGCGATTCAAGTTTCAAAAGAGGAATCAGAGAGAGAAAACGAGTCTGTGTCGGATTATATTGTGGCGTTGAAGCAGCTATCCAGCCACTGCGAATTTGGTCTCCATTTGGACGAAGCAATGAGAGACAGATTTGTTTGTGGATTGAGAGTGGAAGCTATTCAGAGAAGATTACTCGCGGAGCAAGATCTAACATTTAAAAAAACATGTGAACTGTCGTTGTCCATGGAGATGGCATCAAAGAGTACGTTGGAGTTCGCTAGCAAAATGGAAGGACCTGCCACATTAAATAAGATTGACCAGGAAAAGACAAGCAAAAGTGCGTGGAAATACCAACCAGCCACCAGCGATTGGAAAAGTAAAACCACAATTGGAAAATTCAGACCACAGAGAAAAGAGAATCACCAACCCTGTTACAGATGTGGACTGAGCAACCACGCCCCTCAGGAATGCAGGTATAAAGGAGAGACATGTTACAAGTGTTCAAAAGGAGGACACATAGCAAGGATGTGTAAAACGAAAAGTTGGCAAGGACACACAGTATGTAAACGGAAATCAAAATGAGACAACAGGAAGTGCGGATGATGAACTGTGGGAGTCATATCGCTTGAATGCCGTGTATCCCACAAATGCTGTCTGGAATTGGAAGAAGGAAATGACAGTACAGGTCATAGTAGAAGGAACTCCTCTAGAGATGCAACTGGACACAGGGGCGGCGGTAACACTTGTTTCGGAAATTGTGTATAAGAAGCATCTCTCTCATCTGCCTTTGGAAGTAAGTAAAGTGCAGCTGTCAACTTTTTCCGGAGAGAACATTCCTTTGATGGGACAAGTGACGGCCAAGGTAAAATATGGGACCCAGGGTGGGGAGTTAGCATTAGTGATCGTAAAAGGTGACAGACCAGCCCTACTTGGCCGTAACTGGCTCCAAAACTTCAAACTGGACTGGGCACGCATCTTCTCAGTTATACCAGCAAGGGGCGGTAACGACGCAGATGTGGATACAGTGTTGCAGAGACACAAAGCAGTGTTTGCTGAGGAGTTGGGCACTATTCGAAATTTTAAGGCCAACATTACAGTAAAGCCAAATACCAAACCGATCTTCAGGAAGGCCAGACCAGTGCCATATGCATTAAAGAATGCAGTTGAGACTGAGTTAAATCGCCTAGAGAAAGCTGGCATTATCTCAAAGAAAGAACATAGTCAGTGGGCCGCGCCCATAGTAGTGGTACCCAAAGCAGACAAGTCAATTCGTATCTGTGGAGACTATAAGGTCACAGTAAATCAAAGTGTGGAAGAGGAGACCTATCCACTACCAAACGTTGAAGACCTTTTTGCCACCCTAGCTGGAGGCATTCTTTTCAGCAAGTTAGACTTGTCACAGGCTTACCAACAGCTGGAGTTAGGAAAAGACTCAGAAAAGTATTTGACAATAAATACTCACAAAGGACTGTATGTGTATCATAGACTTTCATACGGAGTGTCCAGTGCTCCTTCCATATTTCAGAATGTGATGGACCAGATACTCCAAGGCTTGGAGCATGTCACCTGTTTTTTAGACGACATTTTGGTCACAGGAAAGACAAGAGCTGAACACCTGAGGAATCTGGAGGAGGTACTGAGCCGCCTGGAGAGCTACGGGGTAAGAGTGAAAAGAGCAAAATGTGATTTCATGAAGGAGAAAGTAGAATACCTGGGGCATCTGATAGATAAGGAGGGACTGCACCCCACTGCGACAAAAGTGGCAGCCATCGTTAATGCACCCCAGCCTACAAACGTCACAGAGCTACGGTCTTTTCTAGGACTATTAAACTATTATGGTCGGTTCATGAAAGACCTGTCGACGGTGCTGCAGCCGCTACATCAACTACTGAAGAAGGAAGTTGATTGGCAATGGACTACTAAATGTGCAGCAGCATTCAAAGATGCAAAAGAACAGTTAGTAAAAAGCTCAGTAGTAGTGCACTATGACACCAAGAAACCCCTGAGATTAGCTTCCGATGCATCCCCTTATGGAATCGGGGCTGTCATATCTCACATAATGGAAAATGGAGATGAGAAACCGATCGCATTTGCATCGCGTACATTGACAGAGGCAGAAAACAAATATAGTCAGATAGAGAAAGAGGCTTTGGCCATAATTTTTGGCGTGACTAAATTTCATAAATATTTATATGGCCGAAAGTTCAGTTTAATAACTGACCACAAGCCCCTTCTTGCTATTTTGGGACCCAAGTCTGAAATTCCCACTTTAGCTGCTCTGCGAATGCAGCGCTGGGCGCTGAGACTGATGGCTTATGACTACAGTATAGAGTACAGAACGTCAGCAGAAAATGCCAATGCAGATGCGTTATCTAGACTGCCGGGGAAGGAAAAGGATAACACAGCGGAGGAAAACGGCATCTTCTATTTCTCAGTAGTAGATGAGCTTCCCGTGCAAGCTACAGAGATTGCACAGAGGACTCTCAGGGACCCAGTCCTATGCAAAGTACTGGAGCTGACTCGGTCTGGATGGCCAAGTCAAAACAAGGACGAGAGACTGAAACCATACTTTTTCAGGAAAAATGAACTGTCGGTGGAACAAGGTTGCATATTGTGGGGAATTCGAGTTATCATTCCACCAGCACACCGAGAGCGACTACTGCATGATCTTCACCTAGGACACCCGGGAGGGTGCAGGATGAAGGCCTTGGCCAGGAGCTATTTGTGGTGGCCGCAGTTGGACAGTGACATAGAACATACAGTACAACAATGTGACGCCTGTCAGAGTGTGAGGAAACTACCTGCAACCGCACCTCTACACGTCTGGAAATGGCCGACTAGAGTTTGGCAGAGAATACATATTGACTTTGCAGAGAAAGACCAACACCACTTTTTAGTACTAGTGGACAGTCATTCAAAATGGCTGGAGGTCATCGCCATGGCAACAACCACAGCAACCAAAATGATTGAGGCGTTGCGGAATATTTTTGCTTCCTACGGGCTTCCTGAGGAGATTGTTTCTGACAACGGACCTCAATTCACTTCGCAGGAGTACAAGACATTCCTGCTGAGCAACGGAATAAAACAAACTTTGGTACCAGCTTACCATCCCGCTTCCAATGGAGCGGCAGAGCGAGCAGTTCAGACAGTGAAAGCATCACTGCTGAAACAAGTACTCGAGGAGAAGAAACAAAAGGTCACAATAACTATGCAGCACAGGCTAGCTAACTTCCTGATAGCATACAGGAGTACACCGCACACTGTTACAGGATGTGCACCAGCGGAACTGTTTTTAAAACGTCAAATCAGGACCAGGTTCAGTTTACTGAAACCAGATCTCGCTCGAGTGGTGGAAGCAAAACAAGAGAAGCAGAAACACTATCATGATAGAACCACCTCCAAGCTGAGACATCTGTCTGAGGGTGACTCAGTTCTGATCCGGAATTTCCGTGGAGGGAAGGAGAGGTGGACAAAAGGAACAGTGGAAAAGAGACTCGGACCAGTCACCTACCTGGTGTGGAATGGTGTGAGCCGACGCTCGATCCACATTGATCATCTGCTGTACAACCAACCGTCCAGACCAGAGACATTGGAGCTTCCGGATGAGCAGCTGGACATCACAAACAAGTACCCTGTGGTGGTTCACGCAGATGTGGGGGGGAAAGGCACACCTGGAGCAGTAGGTGGTAGCCCGTACTCACCTGAAGAGACACGTGTAACATCTTCGCCAGGCTCAGTGGCCTGTGACAAGACAGTTACACCTGACAACCGAGCAGTCAGTTCCCCAGAGGTGTGTGGGCGCAGGTACCCAGTGAGAGATAGAGCACCTCCGAAGCAACTGAATTTGTGATCGGTCAGTTGTGAGGAACGTCGTTCCTAAAATAAAAGAGTTCCTGTTCATACAAAAATGTGAAAAGAGTTCCTGAGATTGAAATGTCAAAGACTGGAATATTGAGTCTAATGGTTGTGTTAGCAGTAATAATTTAGTTACAAGTTGAGAAGTAAAATTATAAAAAGTTAATGAGGCAAAGATAATTGTTGGACTTGAGTGCTAAGTCTAAATAGGAACTTCATAGTTAAAGGGGGAGGAGTGTAATATATTGATAATGATAGTTGCCTCGGGTTATGGAAGTGTGTTTAACCACGCCACCTGGAGCCGTGGGGTAGCACAGCGTAACCCGGACGTAGTAGTGTTGTGTGTCCGGTTTGTTTGTGTGTGTGTGTGGTTGTTGTTGGACAGTGGCAATAAAGAGCTACACGTGTTTTACCCTGGCTCCGCCGTCTATTGCTGTTATGGATATATTAACAGTTATATAAACTGCAAAGTTATTACAGTAATGAAAAGGATAAATACAACTTCCAACTTTACAGTGGTGCAGTGGCAAAGACAATGGGTCAGAACTTCAGGTGGACTCAAGTTCAAATCAGAAGTGAGTTTGATTCCACTCTTTGCAATTCTCAAATTGTTTATTGAGGTAATTAAAAGGATAAATACAGACACTCCTCAACTTACGAACGCAATTGGTTCCGAGCGATTGTTCATAAGTTGAATTTGTTTGTAAGTTGATTTAGTGCTATATTTTGTATTATAATTTATGTTTAAGGCCTATATAAGTATATTGAAGGTTTATATAAGTGCATTTGTATGTTTAAGGCTTGTATAAGTAACACGCATTGGTTTGTACTGAAAAAAAAAAAAAATTAATAAAATGGAGAGAATATGTACAGTACTGTAGAGAGAGAGATAGATATATGTATTAGAAACTGGCCAAAAGAAGCGACCTAATGACGATTGCACAGTTTTCTTCTTTTTTTCATCATAAATGATGCAGTAGCACTGTATGGCATCATTCAATTGATTTGCAAACTTTGTGCAACGTTCAATATTTGGGTCCTGCTGCTCGATCTTTCTGTTTAGAAATGGTACTGAATGTGCAACGCTCACCACTTTCTGACGCGCATCAAGCTTCGTTATTATTGCCACTCGTTTCAAATGAAATGGCTTGCCTCTTCCTTGCAACTCCCTCAATAGAAGCCTTTAGCTTTTTACCAACCATATTCAATATTGGATGCATGAGATATTTAATGATACAAATGAAAAAGGTTCTTTGCACACTGGAGATACATTCACGCACTTCCGCATTGCAACGAAGAAGGTAGATGCTGGGTGAGCTGAGCTCTCACAGCGCCAGGCGTCGGTATTAGCGGCGGAAAGGAGTACTACTCCGAAAAAGACGCGAAATACAAAATTGGACTTGCGAACATTTTTGGACTTAAACGCAATTTGCAGACATGTTCGTATGTACCGTTGTTCGTAAGTTGAATGTTCGTAAGTAGGGGAGCGTCTGTATAACTTCCAATCACATCATTTCAGAAGACACTGTGGTCCAGTGGCAAGAACAATGGGTTGAAATTGAAGTTGGACACAAGTTCAAATCTGGAGTGAGTTCAAGTCCACTCTTTGCAAATCTCAAATTGTTTATTGAGGTGATGAAAATGATAAATATAACTTCCAATCATCTCATTTCAGAAGTCACTGTGGTCCAGTGGCAAAGACAATGGGTCAGACAGACCTCAAATTAGTGGATGTGACTGCCATGTGGGAGATGGGGTTCGAATCCCGCTCTCGTTTGACTAATCACTACACTAGTCGTTCAGTAAATGGGTAATCCTTTTTTCATTCAAATAAAGACTTTGTCATTTTTTTCAGCAAAACAGAAGACAGTTGGGAGGGGTGGTTCCGGTGGTTTTTCCACCGATGATTGCTGGAATTTTTATCCGAGATTTGGACACTTTCTCTGGGCATTTTAACCATGTTCAACCCCTTTGGACAGACTTCCAGGTTTTTCCACCGATGATTCCTGGAAATTTCCCCCATGATTTGGACCTGTTTTGGGGGCATTTTAAACATTTTCGACCATTTTTGACATTTTTCCAACTTTTTAAAAAATGACTCGTGGTACTTTTAAACTTCATTTCTAACAGTTTTATGCACATTTTAACAATTTTCGACCATTTTTGACATTTTTCCAACTTTTTAAAAAATGACTTCTGGTAGTTTTAAACTTCATTTCTAACAGTTTTATGCACATTTTAACCATTTTCGACCATTTTTGACATTTTTCCAACTTTTTAACAAATGACTCCTGGTAGTTTTAAAAATCATTTTGAACAGTTTTGTGCACATTTTAAGCATTTTCGACCATTTTTGACATTTTTTCAACTTTTTAACAAATGACTCCTGGTAAATTTAAACATCATTTTGAACAGTTTTGTGCACATTTTAACCATTTTCGACCATTTTTAACATTTTTCCAACTTTTTCACAGATGACACCCCATGCAATTACCCAGCATTTGGAACACCATTCTGGGCACGAAGACCGTTTTTAGCCACGTTCAACTTTTTTCCCAACTGTACCCCCCGATGACTCTAAATATCTTTCCCCGGCTTTTGGAACACTTATCTGGGCATTGTGACAGTTTTTACCCACTTTTGTAGAACTTTGGTATTACGACTAGAAACTTGCCCGATGGAGAGTGGCTTTTCTCGGAGAGGGAAACTCCTAGTACCCGCTTGATTACTTTGAAAAAATAGTCCCGGTTGGCCGGACTCATTTCTGCCGTCTCGCGGACAAACGGAGGTATTACGTCAAAATACCGTTCCAGCACAAGAGAGTCATTTCACGGGTAGTTGAGCTCAAACTAAAGGGTAAAGTGTAACTTATCAGTTATATCCTCGTTTGTTATACAAGTGACCGTTTTTTGGGAAGCTTTTCCGGGGTGAAATTGACCCCCGAACCGGGGCAAAATGTTTTAAATCAACCCAGGAATAGTGCATCTAAAACCCGCAAAAGATTTGTAAAACGTGGGTAAACTTGTTAAAAATAAAGGGCAACATGTTTAAAATCAACCCAGGAATAGTGCATCTAAAGCCCGCACAAAGTTTTGAAAAACGTGGGTAAACTTGTTAAAATAAAAAGGGCAAAATGTTTTAAATTAACCCAGGAATAGTGCATCTAAAACCCGCAAAAGATTTGTAAAACGTGGGTAAACTTGTTAAAATAAAAAGGGCAAAATGTTTTAAATCAACCCAGGAATAGTGCATCTAAAACCCGCAAAAGATTTGTAAAACGTGGGTAAACTTGTTAAAATAAAAAGGGCAAAATGTTTTAAATCAACCCAGGAATAGTGCATCTAAAGCTTGCACAAAGTTTTGAAAAACGTGGGTAAACTTGTTAAAATAAAAAGGGCAAAATGTTTTAAATCAACCCAGGAATAGTGCATCTAAAACCCGCAAAAGATTTGTAAAACGTGGGTAAACTTGTTAAAAATAAAGGGCAACATGTTTAAAATCAACCCAGGAATAGTGCATCTAAAGCCCGCACAAAGTTTTGAAAAACGTGGGTAAACTTGTTAAAAATAAAAAAGGGCAAAATGTTTTAAATCAACCCAGGAATAGTGCATCTAAAGCCCGCAAAAGATTTGTAAAACGTGGGTAAACTTGTTAAAAATAAAGGGCAACATGTTTAAAATCAACCCAGGAATAGTGCATCTAAAGCCCGCACAAAGTTTTGTAAAACGTGGGTAAACTTGTTAAAAATAAAAAAAGGCCAAAATGTTAAAAAAAAAAAAATCAACCCAGTGAAAGTGCTTGAAAAGCCAGCAAGAAATGTCGAAAAAGACCGATGAAAAAGTTTAAATTTTACCCAGGAAAAAGGTGCCCTTTTCAGGACCGCACCTGACCCGAATGCAGTACCGAAGTTTGTCCGCCAGACGGCGAAAAGGAGCAAGGTCCATCAACCAGGCCGGGTAAACGGCGGGAGTAACTATGACTCTCTTACGGAAAATGGTTAAAATGTGCAGAAAAGTGTTTCCAAAAGCGTAGTGATGGTTTTTAAACCATGAAATACAAATACTGGAGCTTTTCCACATATTAATATCGGGCACTGAGGGTGATTTTCCCGGGGGGAGACAGCTATAAAGGTCGGCGCGACGACGACGACCATTCGCGAAAGTGCCAAAATTTCACTAAAATGGGTTAAAATCAGCACTTATGGATGAAATAGAATTACTGGAGCTTACTGGAGCTTATCAGACATGACTACCAGGCTCTTGGGGTGATTTTCCAGGGGGAAAGACAGCCATAAACGTCGGCACGCGACCAAATACGACGACATACGACCATTCTCAAAAGTGCCTAAAATAGAATAAAATCAGCACTTATGGATGAAATAGAGTTGCTGGAGCTTATCAGACATGACTAGCGGGCTCTGGGGGTGATTTTCCTGGGGAAAAGACAGCCATAAACGCCGGAACGACCAAATACGACGACATACGACCATTCTCAAAAGTGCCCAAAATGAACTAAAATCAGCACTAGTTGATGAAATACAATTACTGGAGCTTATCTGACATGACTACCGGGCAATGTGGGTGATTTTCCTGGGGAAAAGACAGCCATAAACGTCGGCGCGACGACGACCATTCGCCAAAGGGCCAAAAATTCACTAAAATGGGTTAAAATCAGCATTTATTGATGAAATACAAATACTGGAGCTTACTGGACCTTATCAGACATGACTACCGGGCTCTGGGGGTGATTTTCCTGGGGGAAAGACAGCCATAAACGTCGGAACGACCAAATACGACGACATACGACCATTCTCAAAAGTGCCCCAAATGAACTAAAATGGGTTTTAAATCAGCACTCATCGATCAAATACAAATATTATATCTTTAATAAAAAATACTACACCTTTTTAAACATTAAAACCGGGCCCAGGAGGGTTATTTCCCCGAAGAAATGACACTTTTGACCCGGCAATTTGAGCCCGATTGCAGTACCGAAGTTTGTCCGCAAGACGGCGAAAAGGAGCAAGGTAATGCCCAGAAAAAGTGTTCCAAAAGCGGAGTAATATTTTTTTAAAACAGCATTTAATGATTAATTACAATTACTGGAAGTTACTGGGGCTTTTCAGACATGACTACCGGGCTCTGGGGGTGATTTTCTCCGGTGGGGGAGACAGCTATAAAGGTCGGGAGGAGTAGATCTGACTCTCTTAAGGTGTGGAAAATGGTGTTCCAAAAGCGGAGTGATCGTTTTTAAACGATGAAATACAAATACTGGAGCTTTTCACACATTAATATCGGGCACTGGGGGTGATTTTCCCGGGGGGGGAGACAGCTATAAAGGTCGGCGCGACGACGACGACCATTCGCCAAAGGGCCAAAATTTCACTAAAATGGGTTAAAATCAGCACTTATGGGTGAAATACAATTACTGGAGCTTACTGGAGCTGATCAGACATGACTACCGGGCACTGGGGGTGATTTTCCTGGGGAAAAGACAGCCATAAACGTCGGAACGACCAAATACGACGACATACGACCATTCTCAAAAGTGCCAAAAATGAACTAAAATCAGCACTTGTTCATGAAATACAAATACTGGAGCTTATCAGACATGACTACCGGGCACTGGGGGTGATTTTCCTGGGGAAAAGACAACCATAAAAGTCGGCGCGACGACCATTCGCCAAAGGGCCTAAAATTCACTAAAATGGGTTAAAATCAGCACTTATGGATGAAATAGAATTACTGGAGCTTACTGGAGCTTATCAGACATGACTACCGGGCTCTGGGGGTGATTTTCCTGGGGAGAAAAGACAGCCATAAACGTCGGCGCGACCAAATACGACGACATACGACCATTCTCAAAAGTGCCTAAAATGAACTAAAATCAGCACTTATGGATGAAATAGAATTACTGGAGCTTACTGGAGCTTATCAGACATGACTACCAGGCTCTTGGGGTGATTTTCCAGGGGGAAAGACAGCCATAAACGTCGGCACGCGACCAAATACGACGACATACGACCATTCTCAAAAGTGCCTAAAATGAAATAAAATCAGCACTTATGGATGAAATAGAGTTACTGGAGCTTATCAGACATGACTAGCGGGCTCTGGGGGTGATTTTCCTGGGGAAAAGACAGCCATAAACGTCGGAACGACCAAATACGACGACATACGACCATTCTCAAAAGTGCCCAAAATGAACTAAAATCAGCACTAGTTGATGAAATACAATTACTGGAGCTTATCTGACATGACTACCGGGCAATGTGGGTGATTTTCCTGGGGAAAAGACAGCCATAAACGTCGGCGCGACGACGACCATTCGCCAAAGGGCCAAAAATTCACTAAAATGGGTTAAAATCAGCATTTATTGATGAAATACAAATACTGGAGCTTACTGGACCTTATCAGACATGACTACCGGGCTCTGGGGGTGATTTTCCTGGGGGAAAGACAGCCATAAACGTCGGAACGACCAAATACGACGACATACGACCATTCTCAAAAGTGCCCCAAATGAACTAAAATGGGTTTTAAATCAGCACTCATCGATCAAATACAAATATTATATCTTTAATAAAAAATACTACACCTTTTTAAACATTAAAACCGGGCCCAGGAGGGTTATTTCCCCGAAGAAATGACACTTTTGACCCGGCAATTTGAGCCCGTTTGCAGTACCGAAGTTTGTCCGCAAGACGGCGAAAAGGAGCAAGGTAATGCCCAGAAAAAGTGTTCCAAAAGCGGAGTAATATTTTTTTAAAACAGCATTTAATGATTAATTACAATTACTGGAAGTTACTGGGGCTTTTCAGACATGACTACCGGGCTCTGGGGGTGATTTTCTCCGGTGGGGGAGACAGCTATAAAGGTCGGGAGGAGTAGATCTGACTCTCTTAAGGTGTGGAAAATGGTGTTCCAAAAGCGGAGTGATCGTTTTTAAACGATGAAATACAAATACTGGAGCTTTTCACACATTAATATCGGGCACTGGGGGTGATTTTCCCGGGGGGGGAGACAGCTATAAAGGTCGGCGCGACGACGACGACCATTCGCCAAAGGGCCAAAATTTCACTAAAATGGGTTAAAATCAGCACTTATGGGTGAAATACAATTACTGGAGCTTACTGGAGCTGATCAGACATGACTACCGGGCACTGGGGGTGATTTTCCTGGGGAAAAGACAGCCATAAACGTCGGAACGACCAAATACGACGACATACGACCATTCTCAAAAGTGCCAAAAATGAACTAAAATCAGCACTTGTTCATGAAATACAAATACTGGAGCTTATCAGACATGACTACCGGGCACTGGGGGTGATTTTCCTGGGGAAAAGACAACCATAAAAGTCGGCGCGACGACCATTCGCCAAAGGGCCTAAAATTCACTAAAATGGGTTAAAATCAGCACTTATGGATGAAATAGAATTACTGGAGCTTACTGGAGCTTATCAGACATGACTACCGGGCTCTGGGGGTGATTTTCCTGGGGAGAAAAGACAGCCATAAACGTCGGCGCGACCAAATACGACGACATACGACCATTCTCAAAAGTGCCTAAAATGAACTAAAATCAGCACTTATGGATGAAATAGAATTACTGGAGCTTACTGGAGCTTATCAGACATGACTACCGGGCTCTGGGGGTGATTTTCCTGGGGAGAAAAGACAGCCATAAACGTCGGCGCGACCAAATACGACGACGTACGACCATTCTCAAAAGTGCCTAAAATGAACTAAAATCAGCACTTATGGATGAAATAGAATTACTGGAGCTTACTGGAGCTTATCAGACATGACTACCGGGCACTGGGGGTGATTTTCCGGGGGGAAAGACAGCTATAAACGTCGGCGCGACCAAATACGACGACGTGCGACCATTCTCAAAAGTGCCAAAATGAACTAAAATCAGCACTTGTTGATGAAATACAAATACTGGAGCTGATCAGACATGACTACCAGAAACTGGGGATGATTTTCACGGGGGAAAGACAGCCATAAACGTCTGCGCGACCAAGTACGACGACCATTCGCAAAAGTCCCAAATATGCACTAAAATGGGGTAAAATCAGCATTTATTGATGAAATACAAATACTGGAGCTTACTGGAGCTTATCAGACATGACTACCGGGCACTGGGAGTTATTTTCCTGGGTAAAAGACAGCCATAAACGTCGGCGCGACCAAATACGACGACATACGACCATTCTCAAAAGTGCCAAAAATGCATTAAATTTGGTTTTAAATCAGCACTCATCGATCAAATACAAATATTATATATTTAATACAAATACTTGACCTTTTTAAACATTAAAACCGGGCCCAGGAGGGTGATTTACCCGAAGAAATGACACTTTTGACCCGGCAATTTGACCCTAATTGCAGTAAAAAAATTTGTCCACAGTGTGGCAGAGTTCTGCGGGTTCCATAGCGGCGGCCCAGTGCGTCAAATTCTGTATAAAAAGCAGGATATTTCGGTTCTGGGGGGTTATTTTCCCCGGAAAAAAGTGCATAAATTCTGGGTGCATGTATTATACACGATTTGGTGTCAAAATAAACGCTCCAGTTTACCCAGGAAGAGTGTCCCAAATGCGGGTTGACTGTAATAGACCAACGTGCATGTATAAAAAGCATGTCGACTTCGTTCTGGGGGCTTATTTTCACTCAGGAATAGTTTCTAAAATAAGGGGACCTTTATTAGAGTAGAGTGGGTGTGTAAAAAGCGTTTCTTTTCAGCCCAAAAGGTGTTTTTAACCGGGAAAAGTGCATAAGCTTACGGGATTTTGAACGGTCGCAGTAATAAAGTTTGTCCACAGTGTGGCAGAGTTTTTCGGGTTACATAGAGGCCCAGTGCGTCAAAGTCTGTATAAAAAAAGGAGGATATTTCGGTTCTGGTGGGTTATTTTCACCGGAAAAAGTGCATAAATTCTGGGTGCATGTATTATTGACGATTTGGTATCAAAATAAATGCTCCAGGGAGGTTCTGGTGCAAAAGTTTACCCAGGAAGAGTGTCCCAAATGCTGGTTGACTGTAATAGACCAACGTGCATGTATAAAAAGCATGTCGACTTCTTTCTGGGGGCTTATTTTCACTCGGGAATAGTTTCTAAAATAAGGGGACCTTTATTAGAGTAGAGTGGGTGTGTAAAAAGCTTTTCTTTTCAGCCAGAAAGGTAATTTTAAACGCTAAAAGTGCATAGGCTTACGGGAGCTTGAACGGTCGCAGTACCACAGGTTGTCCACAGTGTGGCAGAGTTCTGCGGATTCCATAGCGTCCCAGTGCGTACTGGTTTGTATAAAAAGTAGCCCAGTTCGGTTCTGGGGGGGTATTTTCCCCGGAAAAAGTGCCTAAAATGTGGGTGCATGTATAATTGACAATTTTGTATAAAATTAGTCTTCCAGGGATGTTCTGGGGGGATGTTAGGCAAGAAATAGTGTCCAAATTGGGGTAATTTTCGTGAAAAATTAGTGGTTGCATTGGAACTGGTCTTGGGTGGTTCTGGTTGGTCCATTTAACCTGAATTTTTGTCTCATATGAGGGTAGATGTATATTGACCATTCTGTATAAAATAATCTTCCAGGGTAATTGTGAAGTAAAGTTATGCCACAATCAATGTACCTAATATGGGCACTTTTATGACAACGAGTGCTTGTATTGGAACTGGTCCTGAGTGGTTCTGGCTGGTCTATTTACCCAGGAATGGTGTCTTATTTGTGGGTAGATGTATAATTCACCATTTTGTGTAAAATTAGTCTTCCAGGGATGTTCTGGGGGGATGTTAAGCCATAAATAGTGTCCAAATTGGGGTAAATTGCGTTAAAAATAGTGGTTGCATTGGAACTGGTCTTGGGTGGTTCTGGTTGGTCCATTTAACCTGAATTTTTGTCTCATATGAGGGGAGATCTATATTGACCATTCTGTATAAAATAATCTTCCAGGGTAGTTGTGAAGTAAAGTTATGCCACAAAGAGTGTGCCTAATTTGGGCACTTTTATGACAACGAGTGCTTGTGTTGGAACCGGTCCTGAGCGGTTCTGGTTGGTCCATTTAGCCTGAATTTTTGTCTCATATGAGGGTAGATGTTTATTGACCATTTTGTATAAAATTAGTCTTCCAGGGAGGTTCTGGGGGGATGTTAGGCAAGAAATAGTGTCCAAATTGGGGTAATTTTCGTTAAAAATAGTGGTTGCATTGGAACTGGTCTTGGGTGGTTCTGGTTGGTCCATTTTCCCTGAATTTTTGTCTCATATGAGGGGAGATGTATATTGACCATTCTGTATAAAATAATCTTCCAGGGTAGTTGTGAAGTAAAGTTATGCCACAAACAATGTGCCTAATATGGGCACTTTTATGACAACGAGTGCTTGTATTGGAACTGGTCCTGAGTGGTTCTGGTTGGTCCATTTACCCAGGAATGGTGTCCTATTTGTGGGTAGATGTATAATTCACCATTTTGTGTAAAATTAGTCTTCCAGGGAGGTTCTGGGTGGATGTTAGGCAAGAATAAGTGCCCAAATTGGGGTAATTTTCGTTAAAAATAGTGGTTGCATTGGAACTGGTCTTGGGTGGTTCTGGTTGGTCCATTTTCCCTGAATTTTTGTCTCATATGAGGGTAGATGTATATTGACCATTCTGTATAAAATAATCTTCCAGGGTAGTTGTGAAGTAAAGTTATGCCACAAACAATGTGCCTAATATGGGCACTTTTATGACAACGAGTGCTTGTGTTGGAACTGGTCCTGAGCGGTTCTGGTTGGTCCATTTAACCTGAATTTTTGTCTCATATGAGGGGAGATGTATATTGACAATTCTGTATAAAATAATCTTCCAGGGAGGTTCTGGGTGGATGTTAGGCAAGAATAAGTGCCCAAATTGGGGTAATTTTCGTTAAAAATAGTGGTTGCATTGGAACTGGTCTTGGGTGGTTCTGGTTGGTCCATTTTCCCTGAATTTTTGTCTCATATGAGGGTAGATGTATATTGACCATTCTGTATAAAATAATCTTCCAGGGTAGTTGTGAAGTAAAGTTATGCCACAAACAATGTGCCTAATATGGGCACTTTTATGACAACGAGTGCTTGTATTGGAACTGGTCCTGAGTGGTTCTGGCTGGTCTATTTACCCAGGAATGGTGTCTTATTTGTGGGTAGATGTATAATTCACCATTTTGTGTAAAATTAGTCTTCCAGGGATGTTCTGGGGGGATGTTAAGCCATAAATAGTGTCCAAATTGGGGTAAATTGCGTTAAAAATAGTGGTTGCATTGGAACTGGTCTTGGGTGGTTCTGGTTGGTCCATTTAACCTGAATTTTTGTCTCATATGAGGGGAGATGTATATTGACCATTCTGTATAAAATAATCTTCCAGGGTAGTTGTGAAGTAAAGTTATGCCACAAAGAGTGTGCCTAATTTGGGCACTTTTATGACAACGAGTGCTTGTGTTGGAACTGGTCCTGAGCGGTTCTGGTTGGTCCATTTAGCCTGAAATTGTGTCTCATATGAGGGTAGATGTTTATTGACCATTTTGTATAAAATTAGTCTTCCAGGGAGGTTCTGGGGGGATGTTAGGCAAGAAATAGTGTCCGAATTGGGGTAATTTTCGTTAAAAATAGTGGTTGCATTGGAACTGGTCTTGGGTGGTTCTGGTTGGTCCATTTTCCCTGAATTTTTGTCTCATATGAGGGGAGATGTATATTGACCATTCTGTATAAAATAATCTTCCAGGGTAGTTGTGAAGTAAAGTTATGCCACAAACAGTGTGCCTAATTTGGGCACTTTTATGACAACGAGTGCTTGTGTTGGAACCTGTCCTGAGCGGTTCTGGTTGGTCCATTTAGCCTGAATTTTTGTCTCATATGAGGGTAGATGTTTATTGACCATTTTGTATAAAATTAGTCTTCCAGGGAGGTTCTGGGGGGATGTTAGGCAAGAAATAGTGTCCAAATTGGGCTAATTTTCGTTAAAAATAGTGGTTGCATTGGAACTGGTCTTGGGTGGTTCTGGTTGGTCCATTTTCCCTGAATTTTTGTCTCATATGAGGGTAGATGTATATTGACCATTCTGTATAAAATAATCTTCCAGGGTAGTTGTGAAGTAAAGTTATGCCACAAACAATGTGCCTAATATGGGCACTTTTATGACAACGAGTGCTTGTGTTGGAACTGGTCCTGAGCGGTTCTGGTTGGTCCATTTAGCCTGAATTTTTGTCTCATATGAGGGGAGATGTATATTGACAATTCTGTATAAAATAATCTTCCAGGGAGGTTCTGGGTGGATGTTAGGCAAGAATAAGTGCCCAAATTGGGGTAATTTTCGTTAAAAATAGTGGTTGCATTGGAACTGGTCTTGGGTGGTTCTGGTTGGTCCATTTTCCCTGAATTTTTGTCTCATATGAGGGGAGATGTATATTGACCATTCTGTATAAAATAATCTTCCAGGGTAGTTGTGAAGTAAAGTTATGCCACAAACAGTGTTCCTAATTTGGGCACTTTTATGACAACGAGTGCTTGTGTTGGAACCTGTCCTGAGCGGTTCTGGTTGGTCCATTTAGCCTGAATTTTTGTCTCATATGAGGGTAGATGTTTATTGACCATTTTGTATAAAATTAGTCTTCCAGGGAGGTTCTGGGTGGATGTTAGGCAAGAATAAGTGCCCAAATTGGGGTAATTTTCGTTAAAAATAGTGGTTGCATTGGAACTGGTCTTGGGTGGTTCTGGTTGGTCCATTTTCCCTGAATTTTTGTCTCATATGAGGGTAGATGTATATTGACCATTCTGTATAAAATAATCTTCCAGGGTAGTTGTGAAGTAAAGTTATGCCACAAACAATGTGCCTAATATGGGCACTTTTATGACAACGAGTGCTTGTATTGGAACTGGTCCTGAGTGGTTCTGGTTGGTCCATTTACCCAGGAAAGGTGTCCTATTTGTGGGTAGATGTATAATTCACCATTTTGTGTAAAATTAGTCTTCCAGGGAGGTTCTGGGTGGATGTTAGGCAAGAATAAGTGCCCAAATTGGGGTAATTTTCGTTAAAAATAGTGGTTGCATTGGAACTGGTCTTGGGTGGTTCTGGTTGGTCCATTTTCCCTGAATTTTTGTCTCATATGAGGGTAGATGTATATTGACCATTCTGTATAAAATAATCTTCCAGGGTAGTTGTGAAGTAAAGTTATGCCACAAACAATGTGCCTAATATGGGCACTTTTATGACAACGAGTGCTTGTATTGGAACTGGTCCTGAGTGGTTCTGGTTGGTCCATTTACCCAGGAATGGTGTCCTATTTGTGGGTAGATGTATAATTCACCATTTTGTGTAAAATTAGTCTTCCAGGGAGGTTCTGGGTGGATGTTAGGCAAGAATAAGTGCCCAAATTGGGGTAATTTTCGTTAAAAATAGTGGTTGCATTGGAACTGGTCTTGGGTGGTTCTGGTTGGTCCATTTTCCCTGAATTTTTGTCTCATATGAGGGTAGATGTATATTGACCATTCTGTATAAAATAATCTTCCAGGGTAGTTGTGAAGTAAAGTTATGCCACAAACAATGTGCCTAATATGGGCACTTTTATGACAACGAGTGCTTGTATTGGAACTGGTCCTGAGTGGTTCTGGCTGGTCTATTTACCCAGGAATGGTGTCTTATTTGTGGGTAGATGTATAATTCACCATTTTGTGTAAAATTAGTCTTCCAGGGATGTTCTGGGGGGATGTTAAGCCATAAATAGTGTCCAAATTGGGGTAAATTGCGTTAAAAATAGTGGTTGCATTGGAACTGGTCTTGGGTGGTTCTGGTTGGTCCATTTAACCTGAATTTTTGTCTCATATGAGGGGAGATGTATATTGACCATTCTGTATAAAATAATCTTCCAGGGTAGTTGTGAAGTAAAGTTATGCCACAAAGAGTGTGCCTAATTTGGGCACTTTTATGACAACGAGTGCTTGTGTTGGAACTGGTCCTGAGCGGTTCTGGTTGGTCCATTTAGCCTGAAATTGTGTCTCATATGAGGGTAGATGTTTATTGACCATTTTGTATAAAATTAGTCTTCCAGGGAGGTTCTGGGGGGATGTTAGGCAAGAAATAGTGTCCGAATTGGGGTAATTTTCGTTAAAAATAGTGGTTGCATTGGAACTGGTCTTGGGTGGTTCTGGTTGGTCAATTTTCCCTGAATTTTTGTCTCATATGAGGGTAGATGTATATTGACCATTCTGTATAAAACAATCTTCCAGGGTAGTTGTGAAGTAAAGTTATGCCACAAACAATGTGCCTAATATGGGCACTTTTATGACAACGAGTGCTTGTGTTGGAACTGGTCCTGAGCGGTTCTGGTTGGTCCATTTAACCTGAATTTTTGTCTCATATGAGGGGAGATGTATATTGACAATTCTGTATAAAATAATCTTCCAGGGAGGTTCTGGGTGGATGTTAGGCAAGAATAAGTGCCCAAATTGGGGTAATTTTCGTTAAAAATAGTGGTTGCATTGGAACTGGTCTTGGGTGGTTCTGGTTGGTCCATTTTCCCTGAATTTTTGTCTCATATGAGGGTAGATGTATATTGACCATTCTGTATAAAATAATCTTCCAGGGTAGTTGTGAAGTAAAGTTATGCCACAAACAATGTGCCTAATATGGGCACTTTTATGACAACGAGTGCTTGTGTTGGAACTGGTCCTGAGCGGTTCTGGTTGGTCCATTTAACCTGAATTTTTGTCTCATATGAGGGGAGATGTATATTGACAATTCTGTATAAAATAATCTTCCAGGGAGGTTCTGGGTGGATGTTAGGCAAGAATAAGTGCCCAAATTGGGGTAATTTTCGTTAAAAATAGTGGTTGCATTGGAACTGGTCTTGGGTGGTTCTGGTTGGTCCATTTTCCCTGAATTTTTGTCTCATATGAGGGTAGATGTATATTGACCATTCTGTATAAAATAATCTTCCAGGGTAGTTGTGATGTAAAGTTATGCCACAAACAATGTGCCTAATATGGGCACTTTTATGACAACGAGTGCTTGTATTGGAACTGGTCCTGAGTGGTTCTGGCTGGTCTATTTACCCAGGAATGGTGTCTTATTTGTGGGTAGATGTATAATTCACCATTTTGTGTAAAATTAGTCTTCCAGGGATGTTCTGGGGGGATGTTAAGCCATAAATAGTGTCCAAATTGGGGTAAATTGCGTTAAAAATAGTGGTTGCATTGGAACTGGTCTTGGGTGGTTCTGGTTGGTCCATTTAACCTGAATTTTTGTCTCATATGAGGGGAGATGGGCCGACTGGTGAAAAGCTAAAGGCTTCTATTGAGGGAGTTGCAAGGAAGAGGCAAGCCATTTCATTTGAAACGAGTGGCAATAATAACGAAGCTTGATGCGCGTGAGAGTGGTGAGCGTTTCACGGGCATTGAAGCGTTCGACCGTCAGTACCATTTATAAACAGAAAGATGGAGCAGCAAGACCCAAATATTGAACCTTGCACAAAGTTTGCAAATCAATGGAATGATGCCATACAGTGCTACCGCATCATTTATGATGAAAAAAAAAAGAAAAAACCTGTGCAATTGTCGTTAGATCGCTTCTTTCGGCCACTTTCTAATACATAAATCTCTCGCTCTCTCTCTATATACCGTACTGTACATATTCTCTCCATTTTATTAAATGTTTTTTTCAGTACAAACCAATGGGTGTTACTTATACAAGCCTTAAACATACAAATGCACTTATATAAACCTTCAATATACTTCTATAGGCCTTAAACATAAATTATAATACAAAATATAGCACTGAATCAACTTACAAACAAATTCAACTTATGAACAATCGCTCGGAACCTAACTCCTTCGTTCGTAAGTAGGGGAGCGTCTGTCTGTACTATCGTTCTTGTTTATATATCATGCTTGTGATAACTTTGCACTTTATATAACTGTTAATATTACCCTAACAGCAATAGACGGCAGAGCCAGGGTTCACAAATGTGTAGTTTATTTCAACACAACACCACACAACACCCCACCTCACCCCACCTCACCCCACTCCACTCCACTCCAGGCTCCATTGGTTTGATGCAGAGCTGTGAAGTGGTTTCGCAACTTGAATTTGAAATGAAGGTCTAAGCCAGTGGATTCGAATTCTAACGCTCGATGACATACCTCCTCCTCGGTCCGTGTGCGCCAGTTCGGATTTTAGGTTATTGTTCCTCAAACAATGACCGGAGCTCCATCTCCTGCCTGGAGTGGACAGCAGTAAACCTGCGCTTCAACATCAACACCATCCTGCGAACCTGAGAACGTCAGATGGCGTCATTTTTCCAGTCCATAGTAGGTCATCAATCAAGCAGGGTTCCCACATTCAGACAAATGACAACTAAAAACACTACTAACCCTCGACATTTCGTTCGGTGACCGCAGGCAATCCAGCACGTGCTGTAAGCGGATGCCCACGGTCGACGTTAGCTGGTGATGATGTCGAGTCACCGTACGCTGCACCACCGACTGGTGCCGGATTCGCTCCTCCAAGCGGGTCTGCACCTATGACGTGGTCCCAACAGATGGTTTGTCAGCAATCCACAAGATGGCATCGAGCAGGGCCTTACCACAGCCGAGTGCTCAAATTTAGTCCGCAGCTCGTCGCAATGACGGACGGCTCGCTAATGACCAATAGGACATTTGACTCATTCATTTTGTTGTAGCTGTTTCATTTGGATATAGTATTACCACTGTAGGAGTAAAACTATGGTTGTTAACTCGATGACAATGAACAAAAGGTCTACTGTCTGAGTTTGTTCGACGGGACCAGACGGAGTTAAGGAATTAGGGATAGGTGCTAAAACTGCACGTCTAAGACTAGCGATAGCCAACTGGTTTGACTTCTCGATTCCCAGCGCAGAAGCGCCACTCTTTCTTCGGTCTTCTCAGAAAGCATCTAATGGCACATTAGGACATGGACTAGAAACAAAATCTCATCCTCATCTTCTCTGGGCAATGTTAAAGGTTCATTCCAATTTGGTATCTTGACAGTGGACATAAAAACCCACCTGTTCTAAATCCTCCTGTGTCTTCGCCAATTGAACCTGCAGCCTTTCTTTTTCTGCCTGTGACATAAAGACAACATCATACATGTCAAGTGATACATTTTCCCAGTGTTTTATACCTTTTGTAATCATTTTAAATGGTGTACGCCGTATAACAACTTTTGTGCGAGAAAAAAATGGTTTTTAAAAAAGGGCCGTTATTTGTAAAAAACGCCAGCCCTTATTTTGAAAATGTGCTGCAGTTTCACTCCAAGCCAGCTAGGGTGTCCCGAGCAATGTGTTCATGAACATGTGGTCCAATGCAGGTGCTGTTGCCCCCCGCCCGCATGAGCCAAAAGAGGATGAGACAGTTGAATCACGCATCACCTGGAGCAAAGTCACGAGGTCACCCACGTATTCATTGACTTGCTCGACCGTGGCCCGTGTGAGTGTCAAAGACAATCTGGTGACGCTGGAAAACTCGTCGCTCGCCACTATGCTCAATTGGGCTGAGCCGTCCAGCGAGGGAGAGTCGGAGGAGAGCAGCAAGTCATGCCTGCGGAAGAAAACAAAAGAGAAAAAGACTTGTTGGGGTGCACATTCCTTAGGAGATGAAACAAAAGGAGGAGAACCTAGGGTACCTGAACTCGCTGGAACTCTGTTCGCTCCCACATTTCCCAAAACACTTCATCAGCGCTTCAGGAAACGACTCGAATTGCATTTGAAGGTTATACCTCACTTTTAAACTGCACACAAAAATAAAATCAAGGTGTTTTAAAATGACACACTGAATGGAATGGAATGCAATGCTGGTCAATTCTTCCCAGACAGACCTCAGCAAGTCCTCTTGGCATAGACGGCAGGAAAACATGAAAGAATGATCCGGCACATCCACCAATTTCACAACGAGATCCTTAAACCAAAAAGAAAAGGTCAATCAATAGACACATTGCTTACCACTCCCAGAAAGCCAACACACATTTTATGTCCAAGAAGAATTCTAATTTTATTTGCAAAATGTTTGAGTAATGATGAAAAATAAATAATAATGATACAGTACAGACGCTCCCCTACTTACGAACATTCGACTTACGAACAACGGTACATACGAACATGTCTGCAAATTGCGTTTATGTTGAAAAATGTTCGCAAGTTCGATTTTGTATTGCGCGCCTTTTTCCGAGTAGTGCTTCTTTCCGCCGCTAATACCGACGACGCCTGGCGCTGAGAGCGCTCGGCTCACCCAGCATCCACCTTCCTCTGCCCAGTTCGTTGCAGTGCGTAACTTGCGCAAGTGCGTGACGTATCTCCAGTGCGCAAAGAACCTTTTTCATTTTTATCATGAAATATCTCGTGCAGCCATTATTCAATATGGTTGGTGAAAAGCGAAAGGCTTCTAGTGAAGGAGATGCAAGCCATTTCATTTGAAACCAGTGGCAATAATTACGAAGCTTGATGCGCGTGAGAAAGTGGTGAGCGTTGCACGGGAATACAACTTGAATCGTTCCACCGACCGTCAGTACCATTTATAAACAGAAAGATGGAGCAGCAGGACCCAAATATTGAACGTTGCACAAAGTTTGCAAATCAATTGAATGATGCCATACAGTGCTACCGCATCATTTATGATGAAAAAAAGAAGAAAACGGTGCAATTGTCGTTAGATCGCTTCTTTCGGCCAGTTTCTAATACATAAATCTCTCTCTCTCTCTCTCTCTCTATACAGTACTGTACATATTCTCTCCATTTTATTAAATGTTTTTTTTTTTCAGTACAAACCAATGCGTGTTACTTATACAAGCCTTAAACATACAAATGCACTTATATTTACCTTCAATATACTTATATCGGCCTTAAAGATAAATGATAATACAAAATATAGCACTGAATCAACTTACCAACTAATTCAACTTATGAACAACCGCTCGGAACCTAACTCCTTCGTTTGTAAGTAGGGGAGCGTCTGTACATGCTATTTCCATGTGTAACACAAATTTGGCCACAAGACATGGATGGTTTAAATTGAGGTTGCAATGTCACTCATTCTCAATAATGAAGACTTTTCTCATGGCACTTTTATTTAACATGAAGACAGTAAAGCACAGGATTTTTTGATAGATTTGAAAAAAAAATGCTGTACTCACGTGTTTTTGAGGATCACTTGTGCTCGGCTGAAGTCCCACGGTGATGCGGAGGTTTTTTTTTCTGCAAGTATAAAGGACTGTTTTCAGGGTTGATACAAGCAACTTCTGCAGACATGTAGTATTTTGAAATTGGCATCGAATTGACCAGCCACAAATGTTAAATGTGTCAGTATTTTGTTGTCTACTAATACCTTTGACTAGAATTAAACTAGACACAGAATTCTTAACGGTTAAATAGTCCAAGAAATTGAAAGGTTACCGGGTACATACCTGTCAACCTGGGCCAATTCCTCCCCGTATTAATGATTGGAATCCCCCGTATTAAGCAATAGAAAACCGTACAAATGCAACGCGGCACATATTTACTCACATAGGGTGCACGTGTGCAAGTGTTATGGTCGCGCCGCGTTGTCGTGACGCGACCGTGAATGTATTCGGACCCATAGCTGCTTAAATAACGAAACAGGAAATGATTTAATCCTTTCCTGTTTCGTGTGAAAGGGGAATGCGTGTGCGCATATCATGCTTAAAGCATGACAATATTAGCAGTTGACGATGGCGTTTTCGTCTGCTACCAGTGACCGAGACGATCCGGATTAGAGCCGAAATGCGTCAAACGAGATCCGTTTTACAAAAAACGTACTTAAAAAAAATCCCGTACAAAAGTTGTTATACGGCGTACACAATTTGAAATGATCAAAAAACGTATAAAATAAGGGGAAAACGTATAAGTTGACAGGTATGCGGGGAATAGTCACCGCCATTACTTAGACACAGAATTCTTAACTTTAAAATAGCCCCGGGGACTAAATTGACAGGTCAAAACTTGACTATCTTTGCTAAAACAACAATAAGGACCTCAAAAAGTAGGCTTTTTCTCAGATTACCTGTCGTTGGAGCCTTCACACTTAACGGTGACTTCAAAAACTTCAGTCAGTCTCAAAGCCATGGCGATAGATAGCGTGACTTATCGCGAAGATTGCCAGGGAAATTTATACGCTTCCACTTCTTCTTCGTCTTCTTCTTCTTCTTCTTCGTCTTCTTCTTCTTCTTCTTCTTCTTCTTCTTCTTCTTCTTCTTCTTCTTCTTCTTCTTCTTCTTCTTCTTCTTCTTCTTCGTCTCCTCCTAGCGGTTGCAGTTTGCAAACAAGTTCACAATGTATCACTACGACTAACCAGAATGGATGATTGATCTTGCAATTTAGTCAAATGACATTGAAAAAGTAATACACAATAATACTATGTATTTATTTGTACCATTAAAAAAGACAACAATTGAGAAAAGCATTGATAATAATCCGATTTTATTGTTATTACAACATTAATGATAATAATAAGAATCCAAAAGACAAGGCACGACTAAAACACTACCTTGATAACGCTAAACCTGAAGAAAGTTTATTGAAGAATATTCTCGAACTGATTCAAAAACAAAAAGCTTCATTTTGAGCTCCACAAGAGCATCTAAATCCAGCACCAAAGTTCCTCATTTTTTCAAAATGGTATTTATAGTTTGTTTTTTGTTTTTATTATATTTTTACAGGGGAAATGACACTGGTTGTGTTAAATGTGTATACAGACAGTGGGTCAAAAAATGAGGACAATGAAACACATGTTTTTCTGTTTGAAATGAAGTGTAGTAAAATTCGAAATAAATGTTCAAATGGAGATGTACTTTTGGTCTGCCTGGCCCGTGATTTGAATCAAATTGTGGAAAATGGACTAACATTGCATCATTGTCCAATGAAACCATATCGTAACGTACATTTGATGATATACAGGCCAAATTTTTGGAATGACTGATACTATGAAATGATGAATGAATTTTGAGGGGTACTGGGGGGTCATTGTGGGAGTCGTACTTGTTTATGTTGTTGACAACTTATTATGTTGACTACTTAGCGGTCCCTCCCCTAATGCCGCAGGTGGAAGGAACCGCTAACCTTCTGGGCCTCCCTGGCTCGATTTGTTTGCTGCTCCATTTGGTGCAGAGCCGTGTTCAGAGAGGCAATCTTGCACTTCAGCAACGTTTCCTCCCGCTCGCCGCGCTGGCATTCCCGCTGTTACAATGGCGCCGCGTCGTTGTGGCGCCATCGGGAATGGGTTAGTACCCAGGTGCGGGAAGCAGGAGGGGAATCGAGGCAGTTAGCTTCAAACAACATCTTTAACTGACTACTGGGATCTACAAATACACAGGCAAAACAGGGGGCAATCCGCCGATTGACCACAGCAGCTGCTCTCTCTGACGGCACGTCAGGAGGGACAAACGGGGCCGCTCCTCGCATTCCTCCTGCACACAAACCAAAGTGCAATGTTTTTTGAAGTTGACATAGCTATGTCGTACTGCCAAACATCACGTCAAATGATTGTGCATAACCACTTTGAGGTCTCTCACTGTCATTTTTGTGCACATAGGTTGCAATAAATCAACAGTAGTGCATTCACTTAAACTAACATTTCCGTATTTTTCCAGGGCACCTGAATATAAGTCGCACCGACCGGCCAAAGAAAACACACTGAAGACAAAAGAAAAATGTATAAATCGCAATGGTGTATTAAGTCGCATTTTTGGGAGGGCAATATTTGATTGGATTAGAAACCAAGAACTAACCCAAAATCCAAACAAGAGGTTAATTAGGCATCGGGGTCAACTTAACAGTTTTTCAGATAACCAGAATACAGCCTAAAAAAAAAACCACAGGCTTTTGGTGGTCAGAGAGAAAAACATAAGTCGCACTGGAGTATGAGCCTGGAAAATAGGGTCATGTTTTATAAATGTCGTACATTGTTAAGAGGTTATTTTTGCGCTCATCATTTCTCATCTCATTTGCCACAAGGGCATTGTCGTCGTATACAAAAAGTACAGAGGTAGCTGTAAGATTATATCAGTTTTTGTGAGTATAAAAGCATCGTTCTCATACAAATTGTGAATGGCTGACATGTCAGCATAAAAACTCAACAGTCTGACTGAATAATCAATCTTAGTCTTGTGATTGGGTTGACATGTCAGCACAAACACTCAACTGTCCGACACTGATCAATTACTTTTTGCCCTGCAAATGACTGAAACGTATCTGTTCAAAGTCCTGCTGACAACTGTCAGTTTTGCCTGTATATAAGACTCACTCACTGGTCATTCAGTGAAAGCTGCAAGGACAACAGACTGTGAGCGATCACGCTATTTGAGCTCTCCCCATTTCTGCAGTCCGGTAATAAACTTATTTCCTTTAAATTGATCTTGCTCTTTCTTAACCTGTTCCTGAAGTTGTATTTTCAGATCTATCAGTAGCTAGCACTGGTTCTGAAATGAATTGGATCCAGCGGAAGTGGTTTGGCAACTTGAATTTGAAATGAAGGTCTAAGCCAGTGGATTCGAATTCTAATGCTCGACGACATACCTCCTCCTCCGTCCGTGTGCGCCAGTTTGGATTTTAGGTTATTGTTCCTCAAACAATGACCGGAGTTCCGTCTTCTGCCTGTTGTTCAGAGTAGCAAACTGGCGCTGGAACATCGTCACCATCTTGTGAGCCTGAGAACGTCAGATGGCGTCATTTTTCCAGTCCATACATAGTAGGTCATCAATCAAGCAGGGTTCCCACATTCAGACAAATGACAACTAAAAACACGACTAACCTTCCCCAGATCGTGAAATGATAATCCCAGGCATTTCAGCGTCTGTCTGAGACGCTGGTCCACGGTGTCCATTGCCTGCTTGTGTTGTTGGATCACCTTATGCTCCAGCACCGACTGGTGTTGTATTTTTTTTGCCAAGCGGGTCTGCACCTATGACGTGGTCCCAACAGATGGTTTGTCAGCAATCCACAAGATGGCATCGAGCAGGGCCTTACCACAGCCGAGTGCTCAAATTTAGTCCGCAGCTCGTCGCAATGACGGACGGCTCGCTAATGACCAATAGGACATTTGACTCATTCATTTTGTTGTAGCTGTTTCATTTGGATATAGTATTACCACTGTAGGAGTAAAACTATGGTTGTTAACTCGATGACAATGAACAAAAGGTCTACTGTCTGAGTTTGTTCGACGGGACCAGACGGAGTTAAGGAATTAGGGATAGGTGCTAAAACTGCACGTCTAAGACTAGCGATAGCCAACTGGTTTGACTTCTCGATTCCCAGCGCAGAAGCGCCACTCTTTCTTCGGTCTTCTCAGAAAGCATCTAATGGCACATTAGGACATGGACTAGAAACAAAATCTCATCCTCATCCTCTCTGGGCAATGTTAAAGGTTCATTCCGATTTGGTATCTTGACAGTGGACATAAAAACCCACCTGTTCTAAATCCTGCCGTGTCTTCGCCAATTGAACCTGCTGCCTTTCTTTTTGCGCCTGTGACATAAAGACAACATCATACATGTCAAGTGATACTTTTTCCCAGTGTTTTATACCTTTTGTAATCATTTTAAATGGTGTACGCCGTATAGCAACTTTTGTACGAGAAAAAAATGGTTTTTAAAAATGGGCCGTTATTTGTAAAAAACGCCAGCCCTTATTTTGAAAATGTGCTGCAGTTTCACTCCAAGCCAGCTAGGGTGTCCCGAGCAATGTGTTCATGAACATGTGGTCCAATGCAGGTGCTGTTGCCCCCCGCCCGCATGAGCCAAAAGAGGATGAGACAGTTGAATCACGCATCACCTGGAGCAAAGTCACAAGGTCGCCCACGTATTCTTCTTTGACTTGCTCGACCGGGGCCCGTGTGAGCGGCAAAGACAATCTGGTGACGGTGGCAAACTCGTCGCTCGCCACTATGCTCAATTCGGCTGAGCGGTCCAGCGAGGGAGAGTCGGACGAGAGCACCAAGTCATACCTGGGGAACAAAACAAAAGAGAAAAAGACTTGTTGGGGTGCACATTCCTTAGGAGATGAAACAAAAGGAGGAGAACCTAGGGTACCTGGACTCGCTGGAACTCTGTTCGCTCCCACATTTCCCAAAACACTTCATCAGCGCTTCAGGAAATGACCCAAATTCCATATGAAAGCCATATCTCTCTTTCAAACTGCACACAAAAATAAAATCAAGGTGTTTTAAAATGACACACTGAATGGAATGGAATGGAATGGAATGGAATGGAATGGAATGGAATGGAATGCAATGCTGGTCAATTCTTCCCAGACAGACCTCGGGAAGTCCTCTTGGCAAAGACAGCAGGAAAACATGAACGAATGATCCGTCACATCCACTAAGGTCACAACGAGATCCTTAAAGCAAAAAGAAAAGGTCAATCAATAGACACATTGCTTACCACTCCCAGAAAGCCAACACACATTTTATGTCCAAGAAGAATTCTAATTTTATTTGCAAAATGTTTGAGTAATGATTAAAAATTAAATAATAATGATACAGTACAGACGCTCCCCTACTTACGAACATTCGACTTACGAACAACGGTACATACGAACATGTCTGCAAATTGCGTTTATGTCGAAAAATGTGAGTCACTTCGATTTTGTATTGCGGGCCTTTTTCCGAGTAGTGCTTCTTTCCGCCGCTAATACCGACGACGCCTGGCGCTGAGAGCGCTCGGCTCACCCAGCATCCACCTTCCTCTGCCCAGTTCGTTGCAGTGCGCAAGTTGCGCAAGTGCGTGACGTATCTCCAGTGCGCAAAGAACCTTTTTCATTTTTATCATGAAATATCTCGTGCAGCCATTATTCAATATGGTTGGTGAAAAGCGAAAGGCTTCTAGTGAAGGAGATGCAAGGAAGAGGCAAGCCATTTCATTTGAAACCAGTGGCAATAATTACGAAGCTTGATGCGCGTGAGAAAGTGGTGAGCGTTGCACGGGAATACAACTTGAATCGTTCCACCGACCGTCGGTACCATTTCTAAACAGAAAGATGGAGCAGCAGGACCCAAATATTGAACCTTGCACAAAGTTTGCAAATCAATTGAATGATGCCATACAGTGCTACCGCATCATTTATGATGAAAAAAAGAAGAAAACGGTGCAATTGTCGTTAGATCGCTTCTTTCGGCCACTTTCTAATACATAAATCTCTCTCTCTCTCTCTCTCTATATACAGTACTGTACATATTCTCTCCATTTTATTAAATGTTTTTTTTTTTTTTCAGTACAAACCAATGCGTGTTACTTATAAAAGCCTTAAACATACAAATGCACTTATATAAACCTTCAATATACTTATATCGGCCTTAAACATAAATTATAATACAAAATATAGCACTGAATCAACTTACAAACAAATTCAACTTATGAACCAGCTCGGAACCAATTGCGTTCGTAAGTAGGGGAGCGTCTGTATATGTTTTGACGAAAGTTTGGCGACACTCTTTTTCCTTGTCGACGATAATGTCAAATATTTATTCATCTTATTAGACGTGCTTCATAACTGAGCAAAGAATACCCCGAGATTTGGTACAAACGTAAAGCTGGCATGCAAAATGACTTGAATGGCTGGACATCGTAAGGCTTTTTCTTTTAAAAAAAAGTGGTCTATGTAAAGTAAAGCTTTTATTTGTTTAAAAAATAAATACTATGTATATATAGTCAGGCTTTTTTCTTTAAAAATGACCATGTATATTCAGGGTTTTTATTAAAAAATGACCATGTATAGTAAGGCTTTTTTATTAAAAAAAAAAAACGACCATGTACAGTAAAGCGTTTTTCTTAAAAGACGACATAGTATAGTAAGGCTTTTTTTCTTAAAAAATGACATAGTATTGTAAGGCTTTTTTCTTTAAAAAAAAACGACATAGTATTGTAAGGCTTTTTTTTTGTAAAAAACGACATAGTATAGTAAGGCTTTTTTCTTAAAAAACAACATAGTATAGGCTTTTTTCTTTAAAGACGACATAGTATAGTAAGGCTTATTTTCTTTAAAAACGACATAGTATAGTAAGGCTTTTTATTTACAAAAAAGACCATGTAAAGTAAGGCTTTTTTCTTAAAAAATGACCATGTATAGTAAGGCTTTTTTGTTTAAAAAAGACCATGTATAGTAAGGCTTTTTTTCTTAAAAAACGACATAGTATAGTAAGGCTTTTTTTCCTAAAAAAACGACATAGTAAAGTATGGCTTTTTCCCCCTAAAAAAAACGACATAGTATAGCATGGCTTTTTTTCTTGAAAAACGACATAGTAGAGGAAGGCTTTTTCCCTGAAAACCGACATAGTATAGTATGGCTTTTTTCCTTTAAAAAACGACATAGTATAGTAAGGCTTTTTTTCCTAAAAAACGACATAGTATAGTAAGGCTTTTTTCTTTAAAGACGACATAGTATAGTAAGGCTTATTTTCTTTAAAAACAACACAGTATAGTAAGGCTTTTTTGTCTTTAAAAACGACATAAAGGCTTTTTTGTCTTTAAAAACGACATAAAGGCTTTTTTGTCTTTAAAAACGACTTAAAGTGGTCTATGTAAAGTAAAGCTTTTATTTGTTTAAAAAATAAATACTATGTATATATAGTCAGGCTTTTTTCTTTAAAAATGACCATGTATATTAAGGGTTTTTATTAAAAAATGACCATGTATAGTAAGGCTTTTTTATTTAAAAAAAACGACCATGTACAGTAAAGCGTTTTTCTTAAAAGACGACATAGTATAGTAAGGCTTTTTTTCTTAAAAAATGACATAGTATTGTAAGGCTTTTTTCTTAAAAAAAAAACGACATAGTATTGTAAGGCTTTTTTTCGTAAAAAACGACATAGTATAGTAAGGCTTTTTTCTTAAAAAACAACATAGTATAGGCTTTTTTCTTTAAAGACGACATAGTATAGTAAGGCTTTTTTTCCCTAAAAAAACGACATCGTATAGTATGGCTTTTTTCCCCTAAAAAAACGACATAGTATAGCATGACTTTTTTCTTGAAAAACGACATAGTAGAGGAAGGCTTTTTCCCTAAAAAAACGACATAGTATAGTATGGCTTTTCCCCCTAAAAAACGACATAGTATAGTATGGCTTTTTTCCTTTAAAAAACGACATAGTATAGTATGGCTTTTTTTCTTAAAAAACGACATAGTATAGTAAGGCTTTTTTTCTTAAAAACGACATAGTATAGTATGGCTTTTCCCCCCTAAAAAACGACATAATATAGCATGGCTTTTTTTCTTGAAAAACGACATAGTCGAGGAAGGCTTTTTCCCTAAAAAACGACATAGTATAGTATGGCTTTCCCCCCTAAAAAACGACATAGTATAGTATGGCTTTTTTCCTTTAAAAAACGACATAGTATAGTAAGGCTTTTTTTCCTAAAAAACGACATAGTATAGTATGGCTTTTTTCCTTTAAAAAACGACATAGTATAGTATGGCTTTTTTTCTTAAAAAACGACATAGTATAGTAAGGCTTTTTTTCTTAAAAAACGACATAGTATAGTATGGCTTTTCCCCCCTAAAAAACGACATAATATAGCATGGCTTTTTTTCTTGAAAAACGACATAGTCGAGGAAGGCTTTTTCCCTAAAAAACGACATAGTATAGTATGGCTTTTTTTTTGTAAAAAACGACATAGTATAGTAAGGCTTTTTTCTTAAAAAACAACATAGTATAGGCTTTTTTCTTTAAAGACGACATAGTATAGTAAGGCTTATTTTCTTTGAAAACGACACAGTATAGTAAGGCTTTTTTGTCTTTAAAAACGACATAGTATAGTAAGGCTTTTTATTTACAAAAAAGACCATGTAAAGTAAGGCTTTTTTCTTAAAAAATGACCATGTATAGTAAGGCTTTTTTGTTTAAAAAAGACCATGTATAGTAAGGCTTTTTTTCTTAAAAAACGACATAGTATAGTAAGGCTTTTTTTCCTAAAAAAAACGACATAGTAAAGTATGGCTTTTTCCCCCTAAAAAAAACGACATAGTATAGCATGACTTTTTTCTTGAAAAACGACATAGTAGAGGAAGGCTTTTTCCCTAAAAAACGACATAGTATAGTATGGCTTTTCCCCCTAAAAAACGACATAGTATAGTATGGCTTTTTTCCTTTAAAAAACGACATAGTATAGTATGGCTTTTTTTCTTAAAAAACGACATAGTATAGTAAGGCTTTTTTTCTTAAAAACGACATAGTATAGTATGGCTTTTCCCCCCTAAAAAACGACATAATATAGCATGGCTTTTTTTCTTGAAAAACGACATAGTCGAGGAAGGCTTTTTCCCTAAAAAACGACATAGTATAGTATGGCTTTCCCCCCTAAAAAACGACATAGTATAGTATGGCTTTTTTCCTTTAAAAAACGACATAGTATAGTAAGGCTTTTTTTCCTAAAAAACGACATAGTATAGTATGGCTTTTTTTCTTAAAAAACGACATAGTATAGTATGGCTTTTCCCCCCTAAAAAACGACATAATATAGCATGGCTTTTTTTCTTGAAAAACGACATAGTCGAGGAAGGCTTTTTCCCTAAAAAACGACATAGTATAGTATGGCTTTTTTTTGTAAAAAACGACATAGTATAGTAAGGCTTTTTTCTTAAAAAACAACATAGTATAGGCTTTTTTCTTTAAAGACGACATAGTATAGTAAGGCTTATTTTCTTTGAAAACGACACAGTATAGTAAGGCTTTTTTGTCTTTAAAAACGACATAGTATAGTAAGGCTTTTTATTTACAAAAAAGACCATGTAAAGTAAGGCTTTTTTCTTAAAAAATGACCATGTATAGTAAGGCTTTTTTGTTTAAAAAAGACCATGTATAGTAAGGCTTTTTTTCTTAAAAAACGACATAGTATAGTAAGGCTTTTTTTCCTAAAAAAAACGACATAGTAAAGTATGGCTTTTTCCCCCTAAAAAAAACGACATAGTATAGCATGGCTTTTTTTCTTGAAAAACGACATTGTAGAGGAAGGCTTTTTCCCTGAAAACCCTGATAACTCGTCCATGGCTTTTCCCCCTAAAAAACGACATAGTATAGTATGGCTTTTTTCCTTTAAAAAACGACATAGTATAGTAAGGCTTTTTTTCCTAAAAAAACGACATAGTATAGCATGGCTTTTTTTCTTGAAAAACGACATAGTAGAGGAAGCCTTTTTTTCTTAAAAAACGATATTGTATAGTAAGGCTTCTTTTCTTAAAAAACGACATAGTATAGTAAGGCTTTTTTTCTTTAAAAAATGACAGCAAGTAAGGCTAAGAGAGTCGGAGAATAAATCTGACTTCTGATTCTTCACCTTCTAGTTGTTGCTGTGGTCCACTGGCAAAATCATTGGGTCAGAACATGAGGTGGGAATCAGGAGTGAGTTCAATTCCATTCGTTGCAATTCTCAAATTGTTTATTGAGGTAATTGTAATATATTGATAATGATAGTTGCCTCGGGTTATGGAAGTGTGTTTAACCACGCCACCTGGAGCCGTGGGGTAGCACAGCGTAACCCGGACGTAGTAGTGTTGTGTGTCCGGTTTGTTTGTTTGTGTGTGTGTGGTTGTCGTTGGACAGTGGCGATAAAGAGCTACACGTGTTTTACCCTGGCTCCGCCGTCTATTGCTGTTATGGATATATTAACAGTTATATAAACTGCAAAGTTATTACAGTGGCGACGCGTATGGGATCCCTTTCCAGCGGTAGGGATTAAAAGTTTCGGACGAGGAGATTAAGGCGTTACAAGGAGGTAACGTGACTTTGCAGACTAGCATTAGCACGAGTGCTAAGCTAACGGCGGCGCTGCATCATGGCCAGATTCCTGGGAAATCTCGGCGAATACGAGGCACTTAAAGAAGATTTTGAATCTTATTTGGAACGTTTTGAGCAATGGATGATCATCAACGAAGTGGAGGAAGGTAAAAAAACCAACGTGTTCCTGTCTATAATAGGTGCAGAGGCCTACGGACTGTTGAAGGGCCTTTGCATACCAGAGAAGCCTAGTAGCCTCTCATATGAGGTGCTAAGTGGAAGATTAGCATCTCATTACAACCCGAAACCGCTGGTGATCGCGGAGCGATTCAAGTTTCAAAAGAGGAATCAGAGAGAGAAAACGAGTCTGTGTCGGATTATATTGTGGCGTTGAAGCAGCTATCCAGCCACTGCGAATTTGGTCTCCATTTGGACGAAGCAATGAGAGACAGATTTGTTTGTGGATTGAGAGTGGAAGCTATTCAGAGAAGATTACTCGCGGAGCAAGATCTAACATTTAAAAAAACATGTGAACTGTCGTTGTCCATGGAGATGGCATCAAAGAGTACGTTGGAGTTCGCTAGCAAAATGGAAGAACCTGCCACATTAAATAAGATTGACCAGGAAAAGACAAGCAAAAGTGCGTGGAAATACCAACCAGCCACCAGCGATTGGAAAAGTAAAACCACAATTGGAAAATTCAGACCACAGAGAAAAGAGAATCACCAACCCTGTTACAGATGTGGACTGAGCAACCACGCCCCTCAGGAATGCAGGTATAAAGGAGAGACATGTTACAAGTGTTCAAAAGGAGGACACATAGCAAGGATGTGTAAAACGAAAAGTTGGCAAGGACACACAGTATGTAAACGGAAATCAAAATGAGACAACAGGAAGTGCGGATGATGAACTGTGGGAGTCATATCGCTTGAATGCCGTGTATCCCACAAATGCTGTCTGGAATTGGAAGAAGGAAATGACAGTACAGGTCATAGTAGAAGGAACTCCTCTAGAGATGCAACTGGACACAGGGGCGGCGGTAACACTTGTTTCGGAAATTGTGTATAAGAAGCATCTCTCTCATCTGCCTTTGGAAGTAAGTAAAGTGCAGCTGTCAACTTTTTCCGGAGAGAACATTCCTTTGATGGGACAAGTGACGGCCAAGGTAAAATATGGGACCCAGGGTGGGGAGTTAGCATTAGTGATCGTAAAAGGTGACAGACCAGCCCTACTTGGCCGTAACTGGCTCCAAAACTTCAAACTGGACTGGGCACGCATCTTCTCAGTTATACCAGCAAGGGGCGGTAACGACGCAGATGTGGATACAGTGTTGCAGAGACACAAAGCAGTGTTTGCTGAGGAGT
The DNA here is from genome assembly GCF_051989625.1 of Stigmatopora argus. Lineage (NCBI taxonomy): Eukaryota > Metazoa > Chordata > Actinopteri > Syngnathiformes > Syngnathidae > Stigmatopora > Stigmatopora argus. Next base: position 122,403 of record NW_027520054.1, read on the forward strand.
TGGGCACTATTCGAAATTTTAAGGCCAACATTACAGTAAAGCCAAATACCAAACCGATCTTCAGGAAGGCCAGACCAGTGCCATATGCATTAAAGAATGCAGTTGAGACTGAGTTAAATCGCCTAGAGAAAGCTGGCATTATCTCAAAGAAAGAACATAGTCAGTGGGCCGCGCCCATAGTAGTGGTACCCAAAGCAGACAAGTCAATTCGTATCTGTGGAGACTATAAGGTCACAGTAAATCAAAGTGTGGAAGAGGAGACCTATCCACTACCAAACGTTGAAGACCTTTTTGCCACCCTAGCTGGAGGCATTCTTTTCAGCAAGTTAGACTTGTCACAGGCTTACCAACAGCTGGAGTTAGGAAAAGACTCAGAAAAGTATTTGACAATAAATACTCACAAAGGACTGTATGTGTATCATAGACTTTCATACGGAGTGTCCAGTGCTCCTTCCATATTTCAGAATGTGATGGACCAGATACTCCAAGGCTTGGAGCATGTCACCTGTTTTTTAGACGACATTTTGGTCACAGGAAAGACAAGAGCTGAACACCTGAGGAATCTGGAGGAGGTACTGAGCCGCCTGGAGAGCTACGGGGTAAGAGTGAAAAGAGCAAAATGTGATTTCATGAAGGAGAAAGTAGAATACCTGGGGCATCTGATAGATAAGGAGGGACTGCACCCCACTGCGACAAAAGTGGCAGCCATCGTTAATGCACCCCAGCCTACAAACGTCACAGAGCTACGGTCTTTTCTAGGACTATTAAACTATTATGGTCGGTTCATGAAAGACCTGTCGACGGTGCTGCAGCCGCTACATCAACTACTGAAGAAGGAAGTTGATTGGCAATGGACTACTAAATGTGCAGCAGCATTCAAAGATGCAAAAGAACAGTTAGTAAAAAGCTCAGTAGTAGTGCACTATGACACCAAGAAACCCCTGAGATTAGCTTCCGATGCATCCCCTTATGGAATCGGGGCTGTCATATCTCACATAATGGAAAATGGAGATGAGAAACCGATCGCATTTGCATCGCGTACATTGACAGAGGCAGAAAACAAATATAGTCAGATAGAGAAAGAGGCTTTGGCCATAATTTTTGGCGTGACTAAATTTCATAAATATTTATATGGCCGAAAGTTCAGTTTAATAACTGACCACAAGCCCCTTCTTGCTATTTTGGGACCCAAGTCTGAAATTCCCACTTTAGCTGCTCTGCGAATGCAGCGCTGGGCGCTGAGACTGATGGCTTATGACTACAGTATAGAGTACAGAACGTCAGCAGAAAATGCCAATGCAGATGCGTTATCTAGACTGCCGGGGAAGGAAAAGGATAACACAGCGGAGGAAAACAGCATCTTCTATTTCTCAGTAGTAGATGAGCTTCCCGTGCAAGCTACAGAGATTGCACAGAGGACTCTCAGGGACCCAGTCCTATGCAAAGTACTGGAGCTGACTCGGTCTGGATGGCCAAGTCAAAACAAGGACGAGAGACTGAAACCATACTTTTTCAGGAAAAATGAACTGTCGGTGGAACAAGGTTGCATATTGTGGGGAATTCGAGTTATCATTCCACCAGCACACCGAGAGCGACTACTGCATGATCTTCACCTAGGACACCCGGGAGGGTGCAGGATGAAGGCCTTGGCCAGGAGCTATTTGTGGTGGCCGCAGTTGGACAGTGACATAGAACATACAGTACAACAATGTGACGCCTGTCAGAGTGTGAGGAAACTACCTGCAACCGCACCTCTACACGTCTGGAAATGGCCGACTAGAGTTTGGCAGAGAATACATATTGACTTTGCAGAGAAAGACCAACACCACTTTTTAGTACTAGTGGACAGTCATTCAAAATGGCTGGAGGTCATCGCCATGGCAACAACCACAGCAACCAAAATGATTGAGGCGTTGCGGAATATTTTTGCTTCCTACGGGCTTCCTGAGGAGATTGTTTCTGACAACGGACCTCAATTCACTTCGCAGGAGTACAAGACATTCCTGCTGAGCAACGGAATAAAACAAACTTTGGTACCAGCTTACCATCCCGCTTCCAATGGAGCGGCAGAGCGAGCAGTTCAGACAGTGAAAGCATCACTGCTGAAACAAGTACTCGAGGAGAAGAAACAAAAGGTCACAATAACTATGCAGCACAGGCTAGCTAACTTCCTGATAGCATACAGGAGTACACCGCACACTGTTACAGGATGTGCACCAGCGGAACTGTTTTTAAAACGTCAAATCAGGACCAGGTTCAGTTTACTGAAACCAGATCTCGCTCGAGTGGTGGAAGCAAAACAAGAGAAGCAGAAACACTATCATGATAGAACCACCTCCAAGCTGAGACATCTGTCTGAGGGTGACTCAGTTCTGATCCGGAATTTCCGTGGAGGGAAGGAGAGGTGGACAAAAGGAACAGTGGAAAAGAGACTCGGACCAGTCACCTACCTGGTGTGGAATGGTGTGAGCCGACGCTCGATCCACATTGATCATCTGCTGTACAACCAACCGTCCAGACCAGAGACATTGGAGCTTCCGGATGAGCAGCTGGACATCACAAACAAGTACCCTGTGGTGGTTCACGCAGATGTGGGGGGGAAAGGCACACCTGGAGCAGTAGGTGGTAGCCCGTACTCACCTGAAGAGACACGTGTAACATCTTCGCCAGGCTCAGTGGCCTGTGACAAGACAGTTACACCTGACAACCGAGCAGTCAGTTCCCCAGAGGTGTGTGGGCGCAGGTACCCAGTGAGAGATAGAGCACCTCCGAAGCAACTGAATTTGTGATCGGTCAGTTGTGAGGAACGTCGTTCCTAAAATAAAAGAGTTCCTGTTCATACAAAAATGTGAAAAGAGTTCCTGAGATTGAAATGTCAAAGACTGGAATATTGAGTCTAATGGTTGTGTTAGCAGTAATAATTTAGTTACAAGTTGAGAAGTAAAATTATAAAAAGTTAATGAGGCAAAGATAATTGTTGGACTTGAGTGCTAAGTCTAAATAGGAACTTCATAGTTAAAGGGGGAGGAGTGTAATATATTGATAATGATAGTTGCCTCGGGTTATGGAAGTGTGTTTAACCACGCCACCTGGAGCCGTGGGGTAGCACAGCGTAACCCGGACGTAGTAGTGTTGTGTGTCCGGTTTGTTTGTGTGTGTGTGTGTGGTTGTTGTTGGACAGTGGCAATAAAGAGCTACACGTGTTTTACCCTGGCTCCGCCGTCTATTGCTGTTATGGATATATTAACAGTTATATAAACTGCAAAGTTATTACAGTAATGAAAAGGATAAATACAACTTCCAACTTTACAGTGGTGCAGTGGCAAAGACAATGGGTCAGAACTTCAGGTGGACTCAAGTTCAAATCAGAAGTGAGTTTGATTCCACTCTTTGCAATTCTCAAATTGTTTATTGAGGTAATTAAAAGGATAAATACAGACACTCCTCAACTTACGAACGCAATTGGTTCCGAGCGATTGTTCATAAGTTGAATTTGTTTGTAAGTTGATTTAGTGCTATATTTTGTATTATAATTTATGTTTAAGGCCTATATAAGTATATTGAAGGTTTATATAAGTGCATTTGTATGTTTAAGGCTTGTATAAGTAACACGCATTGGTTTGTACTGAAAAAAAAAAAAAATTAATAAAATGGAGAGAATATGTACAGTACTGTAGAGAGAGAGATAGATATATGTATTAGAAACTGGCCAAAAGAAGCGACCTAATGACGATTGCACAGTTTTCTTCTTTTTTTCATCATAAATGATGCAGTAGCACTGTATGGCATCATTCAATTGATTTGCAAACTTTGTGCAACGTTCAATATTTGGGTCCTGCTGCTCGATCTTTCTGTTTAGAAATGGTACTGAATGTGCAACGCTCACCACTTTCTGACGCGCATCAAGCTTCGTTATTATTGCCACTCGTTTCAAATGAAATGGCTTGCCTCTTCCTTGCAACTCCCTCAATAGAAGCCTTTAGCTTTTTACCAACCATATTCAATATTGGATGCATGAGATATTTAATGATACAAATGAAAAAGGTTCTTTGCACACTGGAGATACATTCACGCACTTCCGCATTGCAACGAAGAAGGTAGATGCTGGGTGAGCTGAGCTCTCACAGCGCCAGGCGTCGGTATTAGCGGCGGAAAGGAGTACTACTCCGAAAAAGACGCGAAATACAAAATTGGACTTGCGAACATTTTTGGACTTAAACGCAATTTGCAGACATGTTCGTATGTACCGTTGTTCGTAAGTTGAATGTTCGTAAGTAGGGGAGCGTCTGTATAACTTCCAATCACATCATTTCAGAAGACACTGTGGTCCAGTGGCAAGAACAATGGGTTGAAATTGAAGTTGGACACAAGTTCAAATCTGGAGTGAGTACAAGTCCACTCTTTGCAAATCTCAAATTGTTTATTGAGGTGATGAAAATGATAAATATAACTTCCAATCATCTCATTTCAGAAGTCACTGTGGTCCAGTGGCAAAGACAATGGGTCAGACAGACCTCAAATTAGTGGATGTGACTGCCATGTGGGAGATGGGGTTCGAATCCCGCTCTCGTTTGACTAATCACTACACTAGTAGTTCAGTAAATGGGTAATCCTTTTTTCATTCAAATAAAGACTTTGTCATTTTTTTCAGCAAAACAGAAGACAGTTGGGAGGGGTGGTTCCGGTGGTTTTTCCACCGATGATTGCTGGAATTTTTATCCGAGATTTGGACACTTTCTCTGGGCATTTTAACCATGTTCAACCCCTTTGGACTGACTTCCAGGTTTTTCCACCGATGATTGCTGGAATTTTTATCCGAGATTTGGACACTTTCTCTGGGCATTTTAACCATGTTCAACCCCTTTGGACAGACTTCCAGGTTTTTCCACCGATGATTCCTGGAAATTTCCCCCATGATTTGGACCTGTTTTGGGGGCATTTTAAACATTTTCGACCATTTTTGACATTTTTCCAACTTTTTAAAAAATGACTCGTGGTACTTTTAAACTTCATTTCTAACAGTTTTATGCACATTTTAACAATTTTCGACCATTTTTGACATTTTTCCAACTTTTTAAAAAATGACTTCTGGTAGTTTTAAACTTCATTTCTAACAGTTTTATGCACATTTTAACCATTTTCGACCATTTTTGACATTTTTCCAACTTTTTAACAAATGACTCCTGGTAGTTTTAAAAATCATTTTGAACAGTTTTGTGCACATTTTAAGCATTTTCGACCATTTTTGACATTTTTTCAACTTTTTAACAAATGACTCCTGGTAAATTTAAACATCATTTTGAACAGTTTTGTGCACATTTTAACCATTTTCGACCATTTTTAACATTTTTCCAACTTTTTCACAGATGACACCCCATGCAATTACCCAGCATTTGGAACACCATTCTGGGCACGAAGACCGTTTTTAGCCACGTTCAACTTTTTTCCCAACTGTACCCCCCGATGACTCTAAATATCTTTCCCCGGCTTTTGGAACACTTATCTGGGCATTGTGACAGTTTTTACCCACTTTTGTAGAACTTTGGTATTACGACTAGAAACTTGCCCGATGGAGAGTGGCTTTTCTCGGAGAGGGAAACTCCTAGTACCCGCTTGATTACTTTGAAAAAATAGTCCCGGTTGGCCGGACTCATTTCTGCCGTCTCGCGGACAAACGGAGGTATTACGTCAAAATACCGTTCCAGCACAAGAGAGTCATTTCACGGGTAGTTGAGCTCAAACTAAAGGGTAAAGTGTAACTTATCAGTTATATCCTCGTTTGTTATACAAGTGACCGTTTTTTGGGAAGCTTTTCCGGGGTGAAATTGACCCCCGAACCGGGGCAAAATGTTTTAAATCAACCCAGGAATAGTGCATCTAAAACCCGCAAAAGATTTGTAAAACGTGGGTAAACTTGTTAAAAATAAAGGGCAACATGTTTAAAATCAACCCAGGAATAGTGCATCTAAAGCCCGCACAAAGTTTTGAAAAACGTGGGTAAACTTGTTAAAATAAAAAGGGCAAAATGTTTTAAATCAACCCAGGAATAGTGCATCTAAAACCCGCAAAAGATTTGTAAAACGTGGGTAAACTTGTTAAAATAAAAAGGGCAAAATGTTTTAAATCAACCCAGGAATAGTGCATCTAAAGCTTGCACAAAGTTTTGAAAAACGTGGGTAAACTTGTTAAAATAAAAAGGGCAAAATGTTTTAAATCAACCCAGGAATAGTGCATCTAAAACCCGCAAAAGATTTGTAAAACGTGGGTAAACTTGTTAAAAATAAAGGGCAACATGTTTAAAATCAACCCAGGAATAGTGCATCTAAAGCCCGCACAAAGTTTTGAAAAACGTGGGTAAACTTGTTAAAAATAAAAAAGGGCAAAATGTTTTAAATCAACCCAGGAATAGTGCATCTAAAGCCCGCAAAAGATTTGTAAAACGTGGGTAAACTTGTTAAAAATAAAGGGCAACATGTTTAAAATCAACCCAGGAATAGTGCATCTAAAGCCCGCACAAAGTTTTGTAAAACGTGGGTAAACTTGTTAAAAATAAAAAAAGGCCAAAATGTTAAAAAAAAAAAAATCAACCCAGTGAAAGTGCTTGAAAAGCCAGCAAGAAATGTCGAAAAAGACCGATGAAAAAGTTTAAATTTTACCCAGGAAAAAGGTGCCCTTTTCAGGACCGCACCTGACCCGAATGCAGTACCGAAGTTTGTCCGCCAGACGGCGAAAAGGAGCAAGGTCCATCAACCAGGCCGGGTAAACGGCGGGAGTAACTATGACTCTCTTACGGAAAATGGTTAAAATGTGCAGAAAAGTGTTTCCAAAAGCGTAGTGATGGTTTTTAAACCATGAAATACAAATACTGGAGCTTTTCCACATATTAATATCGGGCACTGAGGGTGATTTTCCCGGGGGGAGACAGCTATAAAGGTCGGCGCGACGACGACGACCATTCGCGAAAGTGCCAAAATTTCACTAAAATGGGTTAAAATCAGCACTTATGGATGAAATAGAATTACTGGAGCTTACTGGAGCTTATCAGACATGACTACCAGGCTCTTGGGGTGATTTTCCAGGGGGAAAGACAGCCATAAACGTCGGCACGCGACCAAATACGACGACATACGACCATTCTCAAAAGTGCCTAAAATGAAATAAAATCAGCACTTATGGATGAAATAGAGTTACTGGAGCTTATCAGACATGACTAGCGGGCTCTGGGGGTGATTTTCCTGGGGAAAAGACAGCCATAAACGTCGGAACGACCAAATACGACGACATACGACCATTCTCAAAAGTGCCCAAAATGAACTAAAATCAGCACTAGTTGATGAAATACAATTACTGGAGCTTATCTGACATGACTACCGGGCAATGTGGGTGATTTTCCTGGGGAAAAGACAGCCATAAACGTCGGCGCGACGACGACCATTCGCCAAAGGGCCAAAAATTCACTAAAATGGGTTAAAATCAGCATTTATTGATGAAATACAAATACTGGAGCTTACTGGACCTTATCAGACATGACTACCGGGCTCTGGGGGTGATTTTCCTGGGGGAAAGACAGCCATAAACGTCGGAACGACCAAATACGACGACATACGACCATTCTCAAAAGTGCCCCAAATGAACTAAAATGGGTTTTAAATCAGCACTCATCGATCAAATACAAATATTATATCTTTAATAAAAAATACTACACCTTTTTAAACATTAAAACCGGGCCCAGGAGGGTTATTTCCCCGAAGAAATGACACTTTTGACCCGGCAATTTGAGCCCGATTGCAGTACCGAAGTTTGTCCGCAAGACGGCGAAAAGGAGCAAGGTAATGCCCAGAAAAAGTGTTCCAAAAGCGGAGTAATATTTTTTTAAAACAGCATTTAATGATTAATTACAATTACTGGAAGTTACTGGGGCTTTTCAGACATGACTACCGGGCTCTGGGGGTGATTTTCTCCGGTGGGGGAGACAGCTATAAAGGTCGGGAGGAGTAGATCTGACTCTCTTAAGGTGTGGAAAATGGTGTTCCAAAAGCGGAGTGATCGTTTTTAAACGATGAAATACAAATACTGGAGCTTTTCACACATTAATATCGGGCACTGGGGGTGATTTTCCCGGGGGGGGAGACAGCTATAAAGGTCGGCGCGACGACGACGACCATTCGCCAAAGGGCCAAAATTTCACTAAAATGGGTTAAAATCAGCACTTATGGGTGAAATACAATTACTGGAGCTTACTGGAGCTGATCAGACATGACTACCGGGCACTGGGGGTGATTTTCCTGGGGAAAAGACAGCCATAAACGTCGGAACGACCAAATACGACGACATACGACCATTCTCAAAAGTGCCAAAAATGAACTAAAATCAGCACTTGTTCATGAAATACAAATACTGGAGCTTATCAGACATGACTACCGGGCACTGGGGGTGATTTTCCTGGGGAAAAGACAACCATAAAAGTCGGCGCGACGACCATTCGCCAAAGGGCCTAAAATTCACTAAAATGGGTTAAAATCAGCACTTATGGATGAAATAGAATTACTGGAGCTTACTGGAGCTTATCAGACATGACTACCGGGCTCTGGGGGTGATTTTCCTGGGGAGAAAAGACAGCCATAAACGTCGGCGCGACCAAATACGACGACATACGACCATTCTCAAAAGTGCCTAAAATGAACTAAAATCAGCACTTATGGATGAAATAGAATTACTGGAGCTTACTGGAGCTTATCAGACATGACTACCGGGCTCTGGGGGTGATTTTCCTGGGGAGAAAAGACAGCCATAAACGTCGGCGCGACCAAATACGACGACGTACGACCATTCTCAAAAGTGCCTAAAATGAACTAAAATCAGCACTTATGGATGAAATAGAATTACTGGAGCTTACTGGAGCTTATCAGACATGACTACCGGGCACTGGGGGTGATTTTCCGGGGGGAAAGACAGCTATAAACGTCGGCGCGACCAAATACGACGACGTGCGACCATTCTCAAAAGTGCCAAAATGAACTAAAATCAGCACTTGTTGATGAAATACAAATACTGGAGCTGATCAGACATGACTACCAGAAACTGGGGATGATTTTCACGGGGGAAAGACAGCCATAAACGTCTGCGCGACCAAGTACGACGACCATTCGCAAAAGTCCCAAATATGCACTAAAATGGGGTAAAATCAGCATTTATTGATGAAATACAAATACTGGAGCTTACTGGAGCTTATCAGACATGACTACCGGGCACTGGGAGTTATTTTCCTGGGTAAAAGACAGCCATAAACGTCGGCGCGACCAAATACGACGACATACGACCATTCTCAAAAGTGCCAAAAATGCATTAAATTTGGTTTTAAATCAGCACTCATCGATCAAATACAAATATTATATATTTAATACAAATACTTGACCTTTTTAAACATTAAAACCGGGCCCAGGAGGGTGATTTACCCGAAGAAATGACACTTTTGACCCGGCAATTTGACCCTAATTGCAGTAAAAAAATTTGTCCACAGTGTGGCAGAGTTCTGCGGGTTCCATAGCGGCGGCCCAGTGCGTCAAATTCTGTATAAAAAGCAGGATATTTCGGTTCTGGGGGGTTATTTTCCCCGGAAAAAAGTGCATAAATTCTGGGTGCATGTATTATACACGATTTGGTGTCAAAATAAACGCTCCAGTTTACCCAGGAAGAGTGTCCCAAATGCGGGTTGACTGTAATAGACCAACGTGCATGTATAAAAAGCATGTCGACTTCGTTCTGGGGGCTTATTTTCACTCAGGAATAGTTTCTAAAATAAGGGGACCTTTATTAGAGTAGAGTGGGTGTGTAAAAAGCGTTTCTTTTCAGCCCAAAAGGTGTTTTTAACCGGGAAAAGTGCATAAGCTTACGGGATTTTGAACGGTCGCAGTAATAAAGTTTGTCCACAGTGTGGCAGAGTTTTTCGGGTTACATAGAGGCCCAGTGCGTCAAAGTCTGTATAAAAAAAGGAGGATATTTCGGTTCTGGTGGGTTATTTTCACCGGAAAAAGTGCATAAATTCTGGGTGCATGTATTATTGACGATTTGGTATCAAAATAAATGCTCCAGGGAGGTTCTGGTGCAAAAGTTTACCCAGGAAGAGTGTCCCAAATGCTGGTTGACTGTAATAGACCAACGTGCATGTATAAAAAGCATGTCGACTTCTTTCTGGGGGCTTATTTTCACTCGGGAATAGTTTCTAAAATAAGGGGACCTTTATTAGAGTAGAGTGGGTGTGTAAAAAGCTTTTCTTTTCAGCCAGAAAGGTAATTTTAAACGCTAAAAGTGCATAGGCTTACGGGAGCTTGAACGGTCGCAGTACCACAGGTTGTCCACAGTGTGGCAGAGTTCTGCGGATTCCATAGCGTCCCAGTGCGTACTGGTTTGTATAAAAAGTAGCCCAGTTCGGTTCTGGGGGGGTATTTTCCCCGGAAAAAGTGCCTAAAATGTGGGTGCATGTATAATTGACAATTTTGTATAAAATTAGTCTTCCAGGGATGTTCTGGGGGGATGTTAGGCAAGAAATAGTGTCCAAATTGGGGTAATTTTCGTGAAAAATTAGTGGTTGCATTGGAACTGGTCTTGGGTGGTTCTGGTTGGTCCATTTAACCTGAATTTTTGTCTCATATGAGGGTAGATGTATATTGACCATTCTGTATAAAATAATCTTCCAGGGTAATTGTGAAGTAAAGTTATGCCACAATCAATGTACCTAATATGGGCACTTTTATGACAACGAGTGCTTGTATTGGAACTGGTCCTGAGTGGTTCTGGCTGGTCTATTTACCCAGGAATGGTGTCTTATTTGTGGGTAGATGTATAATTCACCATTTTGTGTAAAATTAGTCTTCCAGGGATGTTCTGGGGGGATGTTAAGCCATAAATAGTGTCCAAATTGGGGTAAATTGCGTTAAAAATAGTGGTTGCATTGGAACTGGTCTTGGGTGGTTCTGGTTGGTCCATTTAACCTGAATTTTTGTCTCATATGAGGGGAGATGTATATTGACCATTCTGTATAAAATAATCTTCCAGGGTAGTTGTGAAGTAAAGTTATGCCACAAAGAGTGTGCCTAATTTGGGCACTTTTATGACAACGAGTGCTTGTGTTGGAACTGGTCCTGAGCGGTTCTGGTTGGTCCATTTAGCCTGAAATTGTGTCTCATATGAGGGTAGATGTTTATTGACCATTTTGTATAAAATTAGTCTTCCAGGGAGGTTCTGGGGGGATGTTAGGCAAGAAATAGTGTCCGAATTGGGGTAATTTTCGTTAAAAATAGTGGTTGCATTGGAACTGGTCTTGGGTGGTTCTGGTTGGTCCATTTTCCCTGAATTTTTGTCTCATATGAGGGGAGATGTATATTGACCATTCTGTATAAAATAATCTTCCAGGGTAGTTGTGAAGTAAAGTTATGCCACAAACAGTGTGCCTAATTTGGGCACTTTTATGACAACGAGTGCTTGTGTTGGAACCTGTCCTGAGCGGTTCTGGTTGGTCCATTTAGCCTGAATTTTTGTCTCATATGAGGGTAGATGTTTATTGACCATTTTGTATAAAATTAGTCTTCCAGGGAGGTTCTGGGGGGATGTTAGGCAAGAAATAGTGTCCAAATTGGGCTAATTTTCGTTAAAAATAGTGGTTGCATTGGAACTGGTCTTGGGTGGTTCTGGTTGGTCCATTTTCCCTGAATTTTTGTCTCATATGAGGGTAGATGTATATTGACCATTCTGTATAAAATAATCTTCCAGGGTAGTTGTGAAGTAAAGTTATGCCACAAACAATGTGCCTAATATGGGCACTTTTATGACAACGAGTGCTTGTATTGGAACTGGTCCTGAGTGGTTCTGGTTGGTCCATTTACCCAGGAATGGTGTCCTATTTGTGGGTAGATTTATAATTCACCATTTTGTGTAAAATTAGTCTTCCAGGGAGGTTCTGGGTGGATGTTAGGCAAGAATAAGTGCCCAAATTGGGGTAATTTTCGTTAAAAATAGTGGTTGCATTGGAACTGGTCTTGGGTGGTTCTGGTTGGTCCATTTTCCCTGAATTTTTGTCTCATATGAGGGTAGATGTATATTGACCATTCTGTATAAAATAATCTTCCAGGGTAGTTGTGAAGTAAAGTTATGCCACAAACAATGTGCCTAATATGGGCACTTTTATGACAACGAGTGCTTGTGTTGGAACTGGTCCTGAGCGGTTCTGGTTGGTCCATTTAACCTGAATTTTTGTCTCATATGAGGGGAGATGTATATTGACAATTCTCTATAAAATAATCTTCCAGGGAGGTTCTGGGTGGATGTTAGGCAAGAATAAGTGCCCAAATTGGGGTAATTTTCGTTAAAAATAGTGGTTGCATTGGAACTGGTCTTGGGTGGTTCTGGTTGGTCCATTTTCCCTGAATTTTTGTCTCATATGAGGGTAGATGTATATTGACCATTCTGTATAAAATAATCTTCCAGGGTAGTTGTGAAGTAAAGTTATGCCACAAACAATGTGCCTAATATGGGCACTTTTATGACAACGAGTGCTTGTGTTGGAACTGGTCCTGAGCGGTTCTGGTTGGTCCATTTAACCTGAATTTTTGTCTCATATGAGGGGAGATGTATATTGACAATTCTGTATAAAATAATCTTCCAGGGAGGTTCTGGGTGGATGTTAGGCAAGAATAAGTGCCCAAATTGGGGTAATTTTCGTTAAAAATAGTGGTTGCATTGGAACTGGTCTTGGGTGGTTCTGGTTGGTCCATTTTCCCTGAATTTTTGTCTCATATGAGGGGAGATGTATATTGACCATTCTGTATAAAATAATCTTCCAGGGTAGTTGTGAAGTAAAGTTATGCCACAAACAATGTGCCTAATATGGGCACTTTTATGACAACGAGTGCTTGTATTGGAACTGGTCCTGAGTGGTTCTGGCTGGTCTATTTACCCAGGAATGGTGTCTTATTTGTGGGTAGATGTATAATTCACCATTTTGTGTAAAATTAGTCTTCCAGGGATGTTCTGGGGGGATGTTAAGCCATAAATAGTGTCCAAATTGGGGTAAATTGCGTTAAAAATAGTGGTTGCATTGGAACTGGTCTTGGGTGGTTCTGGTTGGTCCATTTAACCTGAATTTTTGTCTCATATGAGGGGAGATGGGCCGACTGGTGAAAAGCTAAAGGCTTCTATTGAGGGAGTTGCAAGGAAGAGGCAAGCCATTTCATTTGAAACGAGTGGCAATAATAACGAAGCTTGATGCGCGTGAGAGTGGTGAGCGTTTCACGGGCATTGAAGCGTTCGACCGTCAGTACCATTTATAAACAGAAAGATGGAGCAGCAAGACCCAAATATTGAACCTTGCACAAAGTTTGCAAATCAATGGAATGATGCCATACAGTGCTACCGCATCATTTATGATGAAAAAAAAAAGAAAAAACCTGTGCAATTGTCGTTAGATCGCTTCTTTCGGCCACTTTCTAATACATAAATCTCTCGCTCTCTCTCTCTCTATATACCGTACTGTACATATTCTCTCCATTTTATTAAATGTTTTTTTCAGTACAAACCAATGGGTGTTACTTATACAAGCCTTAAACATACAAATGCACTTATATAAACCTTCAATATACTTCTATAGGCCTTAAACATAAATTATAATACAAAATATAGCACTGAATCAACTTACAAACAAATTCAACTTATGAACAATCGCTCGGAACCAATTGCGTTCGTAAGTAGGGGAGCGTCTGTCTGTACTATCGTTCTTGTTTATATATCATGCTTGTGATAACTTTGCACTTTATATAACTGTTAATATTACCCTAACAGCAATAGACGGCAGAGCCAGGGTTCACAAATGTGTAGTTTATTTCAACACAACACCACACAACACCCCACCTCACCCCACCTCACCCCACCTCACCCCACCTCACCCCACTCCACTCCACTCCAGGCTCCATTGGTTTGATGCAGAGCTGTGAAGTGGTTTCGCAACTTGAATTTGAAATGAAGGTCTAAGCCAGTGGATTCGAATTCTAACGCTCGATGACATACCTCCTCCTCGGTCCGTGTGCGCCAGTTCGGATTTTAGGTTATTGTTCCTCAAACAATGACCGGAGCTCCATCTCCTGCCTGGAGTGGACAGCAGTAAACCTGCGCTTCAACATCAACACCATCCTGCGAACCTGAGAACGTCAGATGGCGTCATTTTTCCAGTCCATAGTAGGTCATCAATCAAGCAGGGTTCCCACATTCAGACAAATGACAACTAAAAACACTACTAACCCTCGACATTTCGTTCGGTGACCGCAGGCAATCCAGCACGTGCTGTAAGCGGATGCCCACGGTCGACGTTAGCTGGTGATGATGTCGAGTCACCGTACGCTGCACCACCGACTGGTGCCGGATTCGCTCCTCCAAGCGGGTCTGCACCTATGACGTGGTCCCAACAGATGGTTTGTCAGCAATCCACAAGATGGCATCGAGCAGGGCCTTACCACAGCCGAGTGCTCAAATTTAGTCCGCAGCTCGTCGCAATGACGGACGGCTCGCTAATGACCAATAGGACATTTGACTCATTCATTTTGTTGTAGCTGTTTCATTTGGATATAGTATTACCACTGTAGGAGTAAAACTATGGTTGTTAACTCGATGACAATGAACAAAAGGTCTACTGTCTGAGTTTGTTCGACGGGACCAGACGGAGTTAAGGAATTAGGGATAGGTGCTAAAACTGCACGTCTAAGACTAGCGATAGCCAACTGGTTTGACTTCTCGATTCCCAGCGCAGAAGCGCCACTCTTTCTTCGGTCTTCTCAGAAAGCATCTAATGGCACATTAGGACATGGACTAGAAACAAAATCTCATCCTCATCTTCTCTGGGCAATGTTAAAGGTTCATTCCAATTTGGTATCTTGACAGTGGACATAAAAACCCACCTGTTCTAAATCCTCCTGTGTCTTCGCCAATTGAACCTGCAGCCTTTCTTTTTCTGCCTGTGACATAAAGACAACATCATACATGTCAAGTGATACATTTTCCCAGTGTTTTATACCTTTTGTAATCATTTTAAATGGTGTACGCCGTATAACAACTTTTGTGCGAGAAAAAAATGGTTTTTAAAAAAGGGCCGTTATTTGTAAAAAACGCCAGCCCTTATTTTGAAAATGTGCTGCAGTTTCACTCCAAGCCAGCTAGGGTGTCCCGAGCAATGTGTTCATGAACATGTGGTCCAATGCAGGTGCTGTTGCCCCCCGCCCGCATGAGCCAAAAGAGGATGAGACAGTTGAATCACGCATCACCTGGAGCAAAGTCACGAGGTCACCCACGTATTCATTGACTTGCTCGACCGTGGCCCGTGTGAGTGTCAAAGACAATCTGGTGACGCTGGAAAACTCGTCGCTCGCCACTATGCTCAATTGGGCTGAGCCGTCCAGCGAGGGAGAGTCGGAGGAGAGCAGCAAGTCATGCCTGCGGAAGAAAACAAAAGAGAAAAAGACTTGTTGGGGTGCACATTCCTTAGGAGATGAAACAAAAGGAGGAGAACCTAGGGTACCTGAACTCGCTGGAACTCTGTTCGCTCCCACATTTCCCAAAACACTTCATCAGCGCTTCAGGAAATGACTCGAATTGCATTTGAAGGTTATACCTCACTTTTAAACTGCACACAAAAATAAAATAAAGGTGTTTTAAAATGACACACTGAATGGAATGGAATGCAATGCTGGTCAATTCTTCCCAGACAGACCTCAGGAAGTCCTCTTGGCATAGACGGCAGGAAAACATGAAAGAATGATCCGGCACATCCACCAATTTCACAACGAGATCCTTAAACCAAAAAGAAAAGGTCAATCAATAGACACATTGCTTACCACTCCCAGAAAGCCAACACACATTTTATGTCCAAGAAGAATTCTAATTTTATTTGCAAAATGTTTGAGTAATGATGAAAAATAAATAATAATGATACAGTACAGACGCTCCCCTACTTACGAACATTCGACTTACGAACAACGGTACATACGAACATGTCTGCAAATTGCGTTTATGTCGAAAAATGTGAGTCACTTCGATTTTGTATTGCGCGCCTTTTTCCGAGTAGTGCTTCTTTCCGCCGCTAATACCGACGACGCCTGGCGCTGAGAGCGCTCGGCTCACCCAGCATCCACCTTCCTCTGCCCAGTTCGTTGCAGTGCGTAAGTTGCGCAAGTGCGTGACGTATCTCCAGTGCGCAAAGAACCTTTTTCATTTTTATCATGAAATATCTCGTGCAGCCATTATTCAATATGGTTGGTGAAAAGCGAAAGGCTTCTAGTGAAGGAGATGCAAGCCATTTCATTTGAAACCAGTGGCAATAATTACGAAGCTTGATGCGCGTGAGAAAGTGGTGAGCGTTGCACGGGAATACAACTTGAATCGTTCCACCGACCGTCAGTACCATTTATAAACAGAAAGATGGAGCAGCAGGACCCAAATATTGAACGTTGCACAAAGTTTGCAAATCAATTGAATGATGCCATACAGTGCTACGGCATCATTTATGATGAAAAAAAGAAGAAAACGGTGCAATTGTCGTTAGATCGCTTCTTTCGGCCAGTTTCTAATACATAAATCTCTCTCTCTCTCTCTCTCTCTCTCTCTATACAGTACTGTACATATTCTCTCCATTTTATTAAATGTTTTTTTTTTCAGTACAAACCAATGCGTGTTACTTATACAAGCCTTAAACATACAAATGCACTTATATTTACCTTCAATATACTTATATCGGCCTTAAAGATAAATGATAATACAAAATATAGCACTGAATCAACTTACCAACTAATTCAACTTATGAACAACCGCTCGGAACCTAACTCCTTCGTTCGTAAGTAGGGGAGCGTCTGTACATGCTATTTCCATGTGTAACACAAATTTGGCCACAAGACATGGATGGTTTAAATTGAGGTTGCAATGTCACTCATTCTCAATAATGAAGACTTTTCTCATGGCACTTTTATTTAACATGAAGACAGTAAAGCACAGGATTTTTGATAGATTTGAAAAAAAAATGCTGTACTCACGTGTTTTTGAGGATCACTTGTGCTCGGCTGAAGTCCCATGGTGATGCGGAGGTTTTTTTTTCTGCAAGTATAAAGGACTGTTTTCAGGGTTGATACAAGCAACTTCTGCAGACATGTAGTATTTTGAAATTGGCATCGAATTGACCAGCCACAAATGTTAAATGTGTCAGTATTTTGTTGTCTACTAATACCTTTGACTAGAATTAAACTAGACACAGAATTCTTAACGGTTAAATAGTCCAAGAAATTGAAAGGTTACCGGGTACATACCTGTCAACCTGGGCCAATTCCTCCCCGTATTAATGATTGGAATCCCCCGTATTAAGCAATAGAAAACCGTACAAATGCAACGCGGCACATATTTACTCACATAGGGTGCACGTGTGCAAGTGTTATGGTCGCGCCGCGTTGTCGTGACGCGACCGTGAATGTATTCGGACCCATAGCTGCTTAAATAACGAAACAGGAAATGATTTAATCCTTTCCTGTTTCGTGTGAAAGGGGAATGCGTGTGCGCATATCATGCTTAAAGCATGACAATATTAGCAGTTGACGATGGCGTTTTCGTCTGCTACCAGTGACCGAGACGATCCGGATTAGAGCCGAAATGCGTCAAACGAGATCCGTTTTACAAAAAACGTACTTAAAAAAAATCCCGTACAAAAGTTGTTATACGGCGTACACAATTTGAAATGATCAAAAAACGTATAAAATAAGGGGAAAACGTATAAGTTGACAGGTATGCGGGGAATAGTCACCGCCATTACTTAGACACAGAATTCTTAACTTTAAAATAGCCCCGGGGACTAAATTGACAGGTCAAAACTTGACTATCTTTGCTAAAACAACAATAAGGACCTCAAAAAGTAGGCTTTTTCTCAGATTACCTGTCGTTGGAGCCTTCACACTTAACGGTGACTTCAAAAACTTCAGTCAGTCTCAAAGCCATGGCGATAGATAGCGTGACTTATCGCGAAGATTGCCAGGGAAATTTATACGCTCCACTTCTTCTTCGTCTTCTTCTTCTTCTTCTTCGTCTTCTTCTTCTTCTTCTTCTTCTTCTTCTTCTTCTTCTTCTTCTTCTTCTTCTTCTTCTTCTTCTTCTTCTTCTTCTTCTTCTTCTTCTTCTTCGTCTCCTCCTAGCGGTTGCAGTTTGCAAACAAGTTCACAATGTATCACTACGACTAACCAGAATGGATGATTGATCTTGCAATTTAGTCAAATGACATTGAAAAAGTAATACACAATAATACTATGTATTTATTTGTACCATTAAAAAAGACAACAATTGAGAAAAGCATTGATAATAATCCGATTTTATTGTTATTACAACATTAATGATAATAATAAGAATCCAAAAGACAAGGCACGACTAAAACACTACCTTGATAACGCTAAACCTGAAGAAAGTTTATTGAAGAATATTCTCGAACTGATTCAAAAACAAAAAGCTTCATTTTGAGCTCCACAAGAGCATCTAAATCCAGCACCAAAGTTCCTCATTTTTTCAAAATGGTATTTATAGTTTGTTTTTTGTTTTTATTATATTTTTACAGGGGAAATGACACTGGTTGTGTTAAATGTGTATACAGACAGTGGGTCAAAAAATGAGGACAATGAAACACATGTTTTTCTGTTTGAAATGAAGTGTAGTAAAATTCGAAATAAATGTTCAAATGGAGATGTACTTTTGGTCTGCCTGGCCCGTGATTTGAATCAAATTGTGGAAAATGGACTAACATTGCATCATTGTCCAATGAAACCATATCGTAACGTACATTTGATGATATACAGGCCAAATTTTTGGAATGACTGATACTATGAAATGATGAATGAATTTTGAGGGGTACTGGGGGGTCATTGTGGGAGTCGTACTTGTTTATGTTGTTGACAACTTATTATGTTGACTACTTAGCGGTCCCTCCCCTAATGCCGCAGGTGGAAGGAACCGCTAACCTTCTGGGCCTCCCTGGCTCGATTTGTTTGCTGCTCCATTTGGTGCAGAGCCGTGTTCAGAGAGGCAATCTTGCACTTCAGCAACGTTTCCTCCCGCTCGCCGCGCTGGCATTCCCGCTGTTACAATGGCGCCGCGTCGTTGTGGCGCCATCGGGAATGGGTTAGTACCCAGGTGCGGGAAGCAGGAGGGGAATCGAGGCAGTTAGCTTCAAACAACATCTTTAACTGACTACTGGGATCTACAAATACACAGGCAAAACAGGGGGCAATCCGCCGATTGACCACAGCAGCTGCTCTCTCTGACGGCACGTCAGGAGGGACAAACGGGGCCGCTCCTCGCATTCCTCCTGCACACAAACCAAAGTGCAATGTTTTTTGAAGTTGACATAGCTATGTCGTACTGCCAAACATCACGTCAAATGATTGTGCATAACCACTTTGAGGTCTCTCACTGTCATTTTTGTGCACATAGGTTGCAATAAATCAACAGTAGTGCATTCACTTAAACTAACATTTCCGTATTTTTCCAGGGCACCTGAATATAAGTCGCACCGACCGGCCAAAGAAAACACACTGAAGACAAAAGAAAAATGTATAAATCGCAATGGTGTATTAAGTCGCATTTTTGGGAGGGCAATATTTGATTGGATTAGAAACCAAGAACTAACCCAAAATCCAAACAAGAGGTTAATTAGGCATCGGGGTCAACTTAACAGTTTTTCAGATAACCAGAATACAGCCTAAAAAAAAAACCACAGGCTTTTGGTGGTCAGAGAGAAAAACATAAGTCGCACTGGAGTATGAGCCTGGAAAATAGGGTCATGTTTTATAAATGTCGTACATTGTTAAGAGGTTATTTTTGCGCTCATCATTTCTCATCTCATTTGCCACAAGGGCATTGTCGTCGTATACAAAAAGTACAGAGGTAGCTGTAAGATTATATCAGTTTTTGTGAGTATAAAAGCATCGTTCTCATACAAATTGTGAATGGCTGACATGTCAGCATAAAAACTCAACAGTCTGACTGAA
Source organism: Stigmatopora argus (assembly GCF_051989625.1). Classification (NCBI taxonomy): domain Eukaryota; kingdom Metazoa; phylum Chordata; class Actinopteri; order Syngnathiformes; family Syngnathidae; genus Stigmatopora; species Stigmatopora argus. The sequence goes on from NW_027520054.1 coordinate 142,454, forward strand.
TAATCAATCTTAGTCTTGTGATTGGGTTGACATGTCAGCACAAACACTCAACTGTCCGACACTGATCAATTACTTTTTGCCCTGCAAATGACTGAAACGTATCTGTTCAAAGTCCTGCTGACAACTGTCAGTTTTGCCTGTATATAAGACTCACTCACTGGTCATTCAGTGAAAGCTGCAAGGACAACAGACTGTGAGCGATCACGCTATTTGAGCTCTCCCCATTTCTGCAGTCCGGTAATAAACTTATTTCCTTTAAATTGATCTTGCTCTTTCTTAACCTGTTCCTGAAGTTGTATTTTCAGATCTATCAGTAGCTAGCACTGGTTCTGAAATGAATTGGATCCAGCGGAAGTGGTTTGGCAACTTGAATTTGAAATGAAGGTCTAAGCCAGTGGATTCGAATTCTAATGCTCGACGACATACCTCCTCCTCCGTCCGTGTGCGCCAGTTTGGATTTTAGGTTATTGTTCCTCAAACAATGACCGGAGTTCCGTCTTCTGCCTGTTGTTCAGAGTAGCAAACTGGCGCTGGAACATCGTCACCATCTTGTGAGCCTGAGAACGTCAGATGGCGTCATTTTTCCAGTCCATACATAGTAGGTCATCAATCAAGCAGGGTTCCCACATTCAGACAAATGACAACTAAAAACACGACTAACCTTCCCCAGATCGTGAAATGATAATCCCAGGCATTTCAGCGTCTGTCTGAGACGCTGGTCCACGGTGTCCATTGCCTGCTTGTGTTGTTGGATCACCTTATGCTCCAGCACCGACTGGTGTTGTATTTTTTTTGCCAAGCGGGTCTGCACCTATGACGTGGTCCCAACAGATGGTTTGTCAGCAATCCACAAGATGGCATCGAGCAGGGCCTTACCACAGCCGAGTGCTCAAATTTAGTCCGCAGCTCGTCGCAATGACGGACGGCTCGCTAATGACCAATAGGACATTTGACTCATTCATTTTGTTGTAGCTGTTTCATTTGGATATAGTATTACCACTGTAGGAGTAAAACTATGGTTGTTAACTCGATGACAATGAACAAAAGGTCTACTGTCTGAGTTTGTTCGACGGGACCAGACGGAGTTAAGGAATTAGGGATAGGTGCTAAAACTGCACGTCTAAGACTAGCGATAGCCAACTGGTTTGACTTCTCGATTCCCAGCGCAGAAGCGCCACTCTTTCTTCGGTCTTCTCAGAAAGCATCTAATGGCACATTAGGACATGGACTAGAAACAAAATCTCATCCTCATCCTCTCTGGGCAATGTTAAAGGTTCATTCCGATTTGGTATCTTGACAGTGGACATAAAAACCCACCTGTTCTAAATCCTGCCGTGTCTTCGCCAATTGAACCTGCTGCCTTTCTTTTTGCGCCTGTGACATAAAGACAACATCATACATGTCAAGTGATACTTTTTCCCAGTGTTTTATACCTTTTGTAATCATTTTAAATGGTGTACGCCGTATAGCAACTTTTGTACGAGAAAAAAATGGTTTTTAAAAATGGGCCGTTATTTGTAAAAAACGCCAGCCCTTATTTTGAAAATGTGCTGCAGTTTCACTCCAAGCCAGCTAGGGTGTCCCGAGCAATGTGTTCATGAACATGTGGTCCAATGCAGGTGCTGTTGCCCCCCGCCCGCATGAGCCAAAAGAGGATGAGACAGTTGAATCACGCATCACCTGGAGCAAAGTCACAAGGTCGCCCACGTATTCTTCTTTGACTTGCTCGACCGGGGCCCGTGTGAGCGGCAAAGACAATCTGGTGACGGTGGCAAACTCGTCGCTCGCCACTATGCTCAATTCGGCTGAGCGGTCCAGCGAGGGAGAGTCGGACGAGAGCACCAAGTCATACCTGGGGAACAAAACAAAAGAGAAAAAGACTTGTTGGGGTGCACATTCCTTAGGAGATGAAACAAAAGGAGGAGAACCTAGGGTACCTGGACTCGCTGGAACTCTGTTCGCTCCCACATTTCCCAAAACACTTCATCAGCGCTTCAGGAAATGACCCAAATTCCATATGAAAGCCATATCTCTCTTTCAAACTGCACACAAAAATAAAATCAAGGTGTTTTAAAATGACACACTGAATGGAATGGAATGGAATGGAATGGAATGGAATGGAATGGAATGGAATGGAATGCAATGCTGGTCAATTCTTCCCAGACAGACCTCGGGAAGTCCTCTTGGCAAAGACAGCAGGAAAACATGAACGAATGATCCGTCACATCCACTAAGGTCACAACGAGATCCTTAAAGCAAAAAGAAAAGGTCAATCAATAGACACATTGCTTACCACTCCCAGAAAGCCAACACACATTTTATGTCCAAGAAGAATTCTAATTTTATTTGCAAAATGTTTGAGTAATGATTAAAAATTAAATAATAATGATACAGTACAGACGCTCCCCTACTTACGAACATTCGACTTACGAACAACGGTACATACGAACATGTCTGCAAATTGCGTTTATGTCGAAAAATGTGAGTCACTTCGATTTTGTATTGCGGGCCTTTTTCCGAGTAGTGCTTCTTTCCGCCGCTAATACCGACGACGCCTGGCGCTGAGAGCGCTCGGCTCACCCAGCATCCACCTTCCTCTGCCCAGTTCGTTGCAGTGCGCAAGTTGCGCAAGTGCGTGACGTATCTCCAGTGCGCAAAGAACCTTTTTCATTTTTATCATGAAATATCTCGTGCAGCCATTATTCAATATGGTTGGTGAAAAGCGAAAGGCTTCTAGTGAAGGAGATGCAAGGAAGAGGCAAGCCATTTCATTTGAAACCAGTGGCAATAATTACGAAGCTTGATGCGCGTGAGAAAGTGGTGAGCGTTGCACGGGAATACAACTTGAATCGTTCCACCGACCGTCGGTACCATTTCTAAACAGAAAGATGGAGCAGCAGGACCCAAATATTGAACCTTGCACAAAGTTTGCAAATCAATTGAATGATGCCATACAGTGCTACCGCATCATTTATGATGAAAAAAAGAAGAAAACGGTGCAATTGTCGTTAGATCGCTTCTTTCGGCCACTTTCTAATACATAAATCTCTCTCTCTCTCTCTCTCTATATACAGTACTGTACATATTCTCTCCATTTTATTAAATGTTTTTTTTTTTTTTCAGTACAAACCAATGCGTGTTACTTATAAAAGCCTTAAACATACAAATGCACTTATATAAACCTTCAATATACTTATATCGGCCTTAAACATAAATTATAATACAAAATATAGCACTGAATCAACTTACAAACAAATTCAACTTATGAACCAGCTCGGAACCAATTGCGTTCGTAAGTAGGGGAGCGTCTGTATATGTTTTGACGAAAGTTTGGCGACACTCTTTTTCCTTGTCGACGATAATGTCAAATATTTATTCATCTTATTAGACGTGCTTCATAACTGAGCAAAGAATACCCCGAGATTTGGTACAAACGTAAAGCTGGCATGCAAAATGACTTGAATGGCTGGACATCGTAAGGCTTTTTCTTTTAAAAAAAAGTGGTCTATGTAAAGTAAAGCTTTTATTTGTTTAAAAAATAAATACTATGTATATATAGTCAGGCTTTTTTCTTTAAAAATGACCATGTATATTCAGGGTTTTTATTAAAAAATGACCATGTATAGTAAGGCTTTTTTATTAAAAAAAAAAAACGACCATGTACAGTAAAGCGTTTTTCTTAAAAGACGACATAGTATAGTAAGGCTTTTTTTCTTAAAAAATGACATAGTATTGTAAGGCTTTTTTCTTTAAAAAAAAACGACATAGTATTGTAAGGCTTTTTTTTTGTAAAAAACGACATAGTATAGTAAGGCTTTTTTCTTAAAAAACAACATAGTATAGGCTTTTTTCTTTAAAGACGACATAGTATAGTAAGGCTTATTTTCTTTAAAAACGACATAGTATAGTAAGGCTTTTTATTTACAAAAAAGACCATGTAAAGTAAGGCTTTTTTCTTAAAAAATGACCATGTATAGTAAGGCTTTTTTGTTTAAAAAAGACCATGTATAGTAAGGCTTTTTTTCTTAAAAAACGACATAGTATAGTAAGGCTTTTTTTCCTAAAAAAACGACATAGTAAAGTATGGCTTTTTCCCCCTAAAAAAAACGACATAGTATAGCATGGCTTTTTTTCTTGAAAAACGACATAGTAGAGGAAGGCTTTTTCCCTGAAAACCGACATAGTATAGTATGGCTTTTTTCCTTTAAAAAACGACATAGTATAGTAAGGCTTTTTTTTCCTAAAAAACGACATAGTATAGTAAGGCTTTTTTCTTTAAAGACGACATAGTATAGTAAGGCTTATTTTCTTTAAAAACAACACAGTATAGTAAGGCTTTTTTGTCTTTAAAAACGACATAAAGGCTTTTTTGTCTTTAAAAACGACATAAAGGCTTTTTTGTCTTTAAAAACGACTTAAAGTGGTCTATGTAAAGTAAAGCTTTTATTTGTTTAAAAAATAAATACTATGTATATATAGTCAGGCTTTTTTCTTTAAAAATGACCATGTATATTAAGGGTTTTTATTAAAAAATGACCATGTATAGTAAGGCTTTTTTATTTAAAAAAAACGACCATGTACAGTAAAGCGTTTTTCTTAAAAGACGACATAGTATAGTAAGGCTTTTTTTCTTAAAAAATGACATAGTATTGTAAGGCTTTTTTCTTAAAAAAAAACGACATAGTATTGTAAGGCTTTTTTTCGTAAAAAACGACATAGTATAGTAAGGCTTTTTTCTTAAAAAACAACATAGTATAGGCTTTTTTCTTTAAAGACGACATAGTATAGTAAGGCTTTTTTCCCTAAAAAAACGACATCGTATAGTATGGCTTTTTTCCCCTAAAAAAAACGACATAGTATAGCATGACTTTTTTCTTGAAAAACGACATAGTAGAGGAAGGCTTTTTCCCTAAAAAACGACATAGTATAGTATGGCTTTTCCCCCTAAAAAACGACATAGTATAGTATGGCTTTTTTCCTTTAAAAAACGACATAGTATAGTATGGCTTTTTTTCTTAAAAAACGACATAGTATAGTAAGGCTTTTTTTCTTAAAAACGACATAGTATAGTATGGCTTTTCCCCCCTAAAAAACGACATAATATAGCATGGCTTTTTTTCTTGAAAAACGACATAGTCGAGGAAGGCTTTTTCCCTAAAAAACGACATAGTATAGTATGGCTTTCCCCCCTAAAAAACGACATAGTATAGTATGGCTTTTTTCCTTTAAAAAACGACATAGTATAGTAAGGCTTTTTTTCCTAAAAAACGACATAGTATAGTATGGCTTTTTTTCTTAAAAAACGACATAGTATAGTATGGCTTTTCCCCCCTAAAAAACGACATAATATAGCATGGCTTTTTTTCTTGAAAAACGACATAGTCGAGGAAGGCTTTTTCCCTAAAAAACGACATAGTATAGTATGGCTTTTTTTTTGTAAAAAACGACATAGTATAGTAAGGCTTTTTTCTTAAAAAACAACATAGTATAGGCTTTTTTCTTTAAAGACGACATAGTATAGTAAGGCTTATTTTCTTTGAAAACGACACAGTATAGTAAGGCTTTTTTGTCTTTAAAAACGACATAGTATAGTAAGGCTTTTTATTTACAAAAAAGACCATGTAAAGTAAGGCTTTTTTCTTAAAAAATGACCATGTATAGTAAGGCTTTTTTGTTTAAAAAAGACCATGTATAGTAAGGCTTTTTTTCTTAAAAAACGACATAGTATAGTAAGGCTTTTTTTCCTAAAAAAAACGACATAGTAAAGTATGGCTTTTTCCCCCTAAAAAAAACGACATAGTATAGCATGACTTTTTTCTTGAAAAACGACATAGTAGAGGAAGGCTTTTTCCCTAAAAAACGACATAGTATAGTATGGCTTTTCCCCCTAAAAAACGACATAGTATAGTATGGCTTTTTTCCTTTAAAAAACGACATAGTATAGTATGGCTTTTTTTCTTAAAAAACGACATAGTATAGTAAGGCTTTTTTTCTTAAAAACGACATAGTATAGTATGGCTTTTCCCCCCTAAAAAACGACATAATATAGCATGGCTTTTTTTCTTGAAAAACGACATAGTCGAGGAAGGCTTTTTCCCTAAAAAACGACATAGTATAGTATGGCTTTCCCCCCTAAAAAACGACATAGTATAGTATGGCTTTTTTCCTTTAAAAAACGACATAGTATAGTAAGGCTTTTTTTCCTAAAAAACGACATAGTATAGTATGGCTTTTTTTCTTAAAAAACGACATAGTATAGTATGGCTTTTCCCCCCTAAAAAACGACATAATATAGCATGGCTTTTTTTCTTGAAAAACGACATAGTCGAGGAAGGCTTTTTCCCTAAAAAACGACATAGTATAGTATGGCTTTTTTTTGTAAAAAACGACATAGTATAGTAAGGCTTTTTTCTTAAAAAACAACATAGTATAGGCTTTTTTCTTTAAAGACGACATAGTATAGTAAGGCTTATTTTCTTTGAAAACGACACAGTATAGTAAGGCTTTTTTGTCTTTAAAAACGACATAGTATAGTAAGGCTTTTTATTTACAAAAAAGACCATGTAAAGTAAGGCTTTTTTCTTAAAAAATGACCATGTATAGTAAGGCTTTTTTGTTTAAAAAAGACCATGTATAGTAAGGCTTTTTTTCTTAAAAAACGACATAGTATAGTAAGGCTTTTTTTCCTAAAAAAAACGACATAGTAAAGTATGGCTTTTTCCCCCTAAAAAAAACGACATAGTATAGCATGGCTTTTTTTCTTGAAAAACGACATTGTAGAGGAAGGCTTTTTCCCTGAAAACCCTGATAACTCGTCCATGGCTTTTCCCCCTAAAAAACGACATAGTATAGTATGGCTTTTTTCCTTTAAAAAACGACATAGTATAGTAAGGCTTTTTTTCCTAAAAAAACGACATAGTATAGCATGGCTTTTTTTCTTGAAAAACGACATAGTAGAGGAAGCCTTTTTTTCTTAAAAAACGATATTGTATAGTAAGGCTTCTTTTCTTAAAAAACGACATAGTATAGTAAGGCTTTTTTTCTTTAAAAAATGACAGCAAGTAAGGCTAAGAGAGTCGGAGAATAAATCTGACTTCTGATTCTTCACCTTCTAGTTGTTGCTGTGGTCCACTGGCAAAATCATTGGGTCAGAACATGAGGTGGGAATCAGGAGTGAGTTCAATTCCATTCGTTGCAATTCTCAAATTGTTTATTGAGGTAATTGTAATATATTGATAATGATAGTTGCCTCGGGTTATGGAAGTGTGTTTAACCACGCCACCTGGAGCCGTGGGGTAGCACAGCGTAACCCGGACGTAGTAGTGTTGTGTGTCCGGTTTGTTTGTTTGTGTGTGTGTGGTTGTCGTTGGACAGTGGCGATAAAGAGCTACACGTGTTTTACCCTGGCTCCGCCGTCTATTGCTGTTATGGATATATTAACAGTTATATAAACTGCAAAGTTATTACAGTGGCGACGCGTATGGGATCCCTTTCCAGCGGTAGGGATTAAAAGTTTCGGACGAGGAGATTAAGGCGTTACAAGGAGGTAACGTGACTTTGCAGACTAGCATTAGCACGAGTGCTAAGCTAACGGCGGCGCTGCATCATGGCCAGATTCCTGGGAAATCTCGGCGAATACGAGGCACTTAAAGAAGATTTTGAATCTTATTTGGAACGTTTTGAGCAATGGATGATCATCAACGAAGTGGAGGAAGGTAAAAAAACCAACGTGTTCCTGTCTATAATAGGTGCAGAGGCCTACGGACTGTTGAAGGGCCTTTGCATACCAGAGAAGCCTAGTAGCCTCTCATATGAGGTGCTAAGTGGAAGATTAGCATCTCATTACAACCCGAAACCGCTGGTGATCGCGGAGCGATTCAAGTTTCAAAAGAGGAATCAGAGAGAGAAAACGAGTCTGTGTCGGATTATATTGTGGCGTTGAAGCAGCTATCCAGCCACTGCGAATTTGGTCTCCATTTGGACGAAGCAATGAGAGACAGATTTGTTTGTGGATTGAGAGTGGAAGCTATTCAGAGAAGATTACTCGCGGAGCAAGATCTAACATTTAAAAAAACATGTGAACTGTCGTTGTCCATGGAGATGGCATCAAAGAGTACGTTGGAGTTCGCTAGCAAAATGGAAGAACCTGCCACATTAAATAAGATTGACCAGGAAAAGACAAGCAAAAGTGCGTGGAAATACCAACCAGCCACCAGCGATTGGAAAAGTAAAACCACAATTGGAAAATTCAGACCACAGAGAAAAGAGAATCACCAACCCTGTTACAGATGTGGACTGAGCAACCACGCCCCTCAGGAATGCAGGTATAAAGGAGAGACATGTTACAAGTGTTCAAAAGGAGGACACATAGCAAGGATGTGTAAAACGAAAAGTTGGCAAGGACACACAGTATGTAAACGGAAATCAAAATGAGACAACAGGAAGTGCGGATGATGAACTGTGGGAGTCATATCGCTTGAATGCCGTGTATCCCACAAATGCTGTCTGGAATTGGAAGAAGGAAATGACAGTACAGGTCATAGTAGAAGGAACTCCTCTAGAGATGCAACTGGACACAGGGGCGGCGGTAACACTTGTTTCGGAAATTGTGTATAAGAAGCATCTCTCTCATCTGCCTTTGGAAGTAAGTAAAGTGCAGCTGTCAACTTTTTCCGGAGAGAACATTCCTTTGATGGGACAAGTGACGGCCAAGGTAAAATATGGGACCCAGGGTGGGGAGTTAGCATTAGTGATCGTAAAAGGTGACAGACCAGCCCTACTTGGCCGTAACTGGCTCCAAAACTTCAAACTGGACTGGGCACGCATCTTCTCAGTTATACCAGCAAGGGGCGGTAACGACGCAGATGTGGATACAGTGTTGCAGAGACACAAAGCAGTGTTTGCTGAGGAGTTGGGCACTATTCGAAATTTTAAGGCCAACATTACAGTAAAGCCAAATACCAAACCGATCTTCAGGAAGGCCAGACCAGTGCCATATGCATTAAAGAATGCAGTTGAGACTGAGTTAAATCGCCTAGAGAAAGCTGGCATTATCTCAAAGAAAGAACATAGTCAGTGGGCCGCGCCCATAGTAGTGGTACCCAAAGCAGACAAGTCAATTCGTATCTGTGGAGACTATAAGGTCACAGTAAATCAAAGTGTGGAAGAGGAGACCTATCCACTACCAAACGTTGAAGACCTTTTTGCCACCCTAGCTGGAGGCATTCTTTTCAGCAAGTTAGACTTGTCACAGGCTTACCAACAGCTGGAGTTAGGAAAAGACTCAGAAAAGTATTTGACAATAAATACTCACAAAGGACTGTATGTGTATCATAGACTTTCATACGGAGTGTCCAGTGCTCCTTCCATATTTCAGAATGTGATGGACCAGATACTCCAAGGCTTGGAGCATGTCACCTGTTTTTTAGACGACATTTTGGTCACAGGAAAGACAAGAGCTGAACACCTGAGGAATCTGGAGGAGGTACTGAGCCGCCTGGAGAGCTACGGGGTAAGAGTGAAAAGAGCAAAATGTGATTTCATGAAGGAGAAAGTAGAATACCTGGGGCATCTGATAGATAAGGAGGGACTGCACCCCACTGCGACAAAAGTGGCAGCCATCGTTAATGCACCCCAGCCTACAAACGTCACAGAGCTACGGTCTTTTCTAGGACTATTAAACTATTATGGTCGGTTCATGAAAGACCTGTCGACGGTGCTGCAGCCGCTACATCAACTACTGAAGAAGGAAGTTGATTGGCAATGGACTACTAAATGTGCAGCAGCATTCAAAGATGCAAAAGAACAGTTAGTAAAAAGCTCAGTAGTAGTGCACTATGACACCAAGAAACCCCTGAGATTAGCTTCCGATGCATCCCCTTATGGAATCGGGGCTGTCATATCTCACATAATGGAAAATGGAGATGAGAAACCGATCGCATTTGCATCGCGTACATTGACAGAGGCAGAAAACAAATATAGTCAGATAGAGAAAGAGGCTTTGGCCATAATTTTTGGCGTGACTAAATTTCATAAATATTTATATGGCCGAAAGTTCAGTTTAATAACTGACCACAAGCCCCTTCTTGCTATTTTGGGACCCAAGTCTGAAATTCCCACTTTAGCTGCTCTGCGAATGCAGCGCTGGGCGCTGAGACTGATGGCTTATGACTACAGTATAGAGTACAGAACGTCAGCAGAAAATGCCAATGCAGATGCGTTATCTAGACTGCCGGGGAAGGAAAAGGATAACACAGCGGAGGAAAACGGCATCTTCTATTTCTCAGTAGTAGATGAGCTTCCCGTGCAAGCTACAGAGATTGCACAGAGGACTCTCAGGGACCCAGTCCTATGCAAAGTACTGGAGCTGACTCGGTCTGGATGGCCAAGTCAAAACAAGGACGAGAGACTGAAACCATACTTTTTCAGGAAAAATGAACTGTCGGTGGAACAAGGTTGCATATTGTGGGGAATTCGAGTTATCATTCCACCAGCACACCGAGAGCGACTACTGCATGATCTTCACCTAGGACACCCGGGAGGGTGCAGGATGAAGGCCTTGGCCAGGAGCTATTTGTGGTGGCCGCAGTTGGACAGTGACATAGAACATACAGTACAACAATGTGACGCCTGTCAGAGTGTGAGGAAACTACCTGCAACCGCACCTCTACACGTCTGGAAATGGCCGACTAGAGTTTGGCAGAGAATACATATTGACTTTGCAGAGAAAGACCAACACCACTTTTTAGTACTAGTGGACAGTCATTCAAAATGGCTGGAGGTCATCGCCATGGCAACAACCACAGCAACCAAAATGATTGAGGCGTTGCGGAATATTTTTGCTTCCTACGGGCTTCCTGAGGAGATTGTTTCTGACAACGGACCTCAATTCACTTCGCAGGAGTACAAGACATTCCTGCTGAGCAACGGAATAAAACAAACTTTGGTACCAGCTTACCATCCCGCTTCCAATGGAGCGGCAGAGCGAGCAGTTCAGACAGTGAAAGCATCACTGCTGAAACAAGTACTCGAGGAGAAGAAACAAAAGGTCACAATAACTATGCAGCACAGGCTAGCTAACTTCCTGATAGCATACAGGAGTACACCGCACACTGTTACAGGATGTGCACCAGCGGAACTGTTTTTAAAACGTCAAATCAGGACCAGGTTCAGTTTACTGAAACCAGATCTCGCTCGAGTGGTGGAAGCAAAACAAGAGAAGCAGAAACACTATCATGATAGAACCACCTCCAAGCTGAGACATCTGTCTGAGGGTGACTCAGTTCTGATCCGGAATTTCCGTGGAGGGAAGGAGAGGTGGACAAAAGGAACAGTGGAAAAGAGACTCGGACCAGTCACCTACCTGGTGTGGAATGGTGTGAGCCGACGCTCGATCCACATTGATCATCTGCTGTACAACCAACCGTCCAGACCAGAGACATTGGAGCTTCCGGATGAGCAGCTGGACATCACAAACAAGTACCCTGTGGTGGTTCACGCAGATGTGGGGGGGAAAGGCACACCTGGAGCAGTAGGTGGTAGCCCGTACTCACCTGAAGAGACACGTGTAACATCTTCGCCAGGCTCAGTGGCCTGTGACAAGACAGTTACACCTGACAACCGAGCAGTCAGTTCCCCAGAGGTGTGTGGGCGCAGGTACCCAGTGAGAGATAGAGCACCTCCGAAGCAACTGAATTTGTGATCGGTCAGTTGTGAGGAACGTCGTTCCTAAAATAAAAGAGTTCCTGTTCATACAAAAATGTGAAAAGAGTTCCTGAGATTGAAATGTCAAAGACTGGAATATTGAGTCTAATGGTTGTGTTAGCAGTAATAATTTAGTTACAAGTTGAGAAGTAAAATTATAAAAAGTTAATGAGGCAAAGATAATTGTTGGAGTTGAGTGCTAAGTCTAAATAGGAACTTCATAGTTAAAGGGGGAGGAGTGTAATATATTGATAATGATAGTTGCCTCGGGTTATGGAAGTGTGTTTAACCACGCCACCTGGAGCCGTGGGGTAGCACAGCGTAACCCGGACGTAGTAGTGTTGTGTGTCCGGTTTGTTTGTGTGTGTGTGTGTGGTTGTTGTTGGACAGTGGCAATAAAGAGCTACACGTGTTTTACCCTGGCTCCGCCATCTATTGCTGTTATGGATATATTAACAGTTATATAAACTGCAAAGTTATTACAGTAATGAAAAGGATAAATACAACTTCCAACTTTACAGTGGTGCAGTGGCAAAGACAATGGGTCAGAACTTCAGGTGGACTCAAGTTCAAATCAGAAGTGAGTTTGATTCCACTCTTTGCAATTCTCAAATTGTTTATTGAGGTAATTAAAAGGATAAATACAGACACTCCTCAACTTACGAACGCAATTGGTTCCGAGCGATTGTTCATAAGTTGAATTTGTTTGTAAGTTGATTTAGTGCTATATTTTGTATTATAATTTATGTTTAAGGCCTATATAAGTATATTGAAGGTTTATATAAGTGCATTTGTATGTTTAAGGCTTGTATAAGTAACACGCATTGGTTTGTACTGAAAAAAAAAAAAAATTAATAAAATGGAGAGAATATGTACAGTACTGTAGAGAGAGAGATAGATATATGTATTAGAAACTGGCCAAAAGAAGCGACCTAATGACGATTGCACAGTTTTCTTCTTTTTTTCATCATAAATGATGCAGTAGCACTGTATGGCATCATTCAATTGATTTGCAAACTTTGTGCAACGTTCAATATTTGGGTCCTGCTGCTCGATCTTTCTGTTTAGAAATGGTACTGAATGTGCAACGCTCACCACTTTCTGACGCGCATCAAGCTTCGTTATTATTGCCACTCGTTTCAAATGAAATGGCTTGCCTCTTCCTTGCAACTCCCTCAATAGAAGCCTTTAGCTTTTTACCAACCATATTCAATATTGGATGCATGAGATATTTAATGATACAAATGAAAAAGGTTCTTTGCACACTGGAGATACATTCACGCACTTCCGCATTGCAACGAAGAAGGTAGATGCTGGGTGAGCTGAGCTCTCACAGCGCCAGGCGTCGGTATTAGCGGCGGAAAGGAGTACTACTCCGAAAAAGACGCGAAATACAAAATTGGACTTGCGAACATTTTTGGACTTAAACGCAATTTGCAGACATGTTCGTATGTACCGTTGTTCGTAAGTTGAATGTTCGTAAGTAGGGGAGCGTCTGTATAACTTCCAATCACATCATTTCAGAAGACACTGTGGTCCAGTGGCAAGAACAATGGGTTGAAATTGAAGTTGGACACAAGTTCAAATCTGGAGTGAGTTCAAGTCCACTCTTTGCAAATCTCAAATTGTTTATTGAGGTGATGAAAATGATAAATATAACTTCCAATCATCTCATTTCAGAAGTCACTGTGGTCCAGTGGCAAAGACAATGGGTCAGACAGACCTCAAATTAGTGGATGTGACTGCCATGTGGGAGATGGGGTTCGAATCCCGCTCTCGTTTGACTAATCACTACACTAGTCGTTCAGTAAATGGGTAATCCTTTTTTCATTCAAATAAAGACTTTGTCATTTTTTTCAGCAAAACAGAAGACAGTTGGGAGGGGTGGTTCCGGTGGTTTTTCCACCGATGATTGCTGGAATTTTTATCCGAGATTTGGACACTTTCTCTGGGCATTTTAACCATGTTCAACCCCTTTGGACTGACTTCCAGGTTTTTCCACCGATGATTGCTGGAATTTTTATCCGAGATTTGGACACTTTCTCTGGGCATTTTAACCATGTTCAACCCCTTTGGACAGACTTCCAGGTTTTTCCACCGATGATTGCTGGAATTTTTATCCGAGATTTGGACACTTTCTCTGGGCATTTTAACCATGTTCAACCCCTTTGGACAGACTTCCAGGTTTTTCCACCGATGATTCCTGGAAATTTCCCCCATGATTTGGACCTGTTTTGGGGGCATTTTAAACATTTTCGACCATTTTTGACATTTTTCCAACTTTTTAAAAAATGACTCGTGGTACTTTTAAACTTCATTTCTAACAGTTTTATGCACATTTTAACAATTTTCGACCATTTTTGACATTTTTCCAACTTTTTAAAAAATGACTTCTGGTAGTTTTAAACTTCATTTCTAACAGTTTTATGCACATTTTAACCATTTTCGACCATTTTTGACATTTTTCCAACTTTTTAACAAATGACTCCTGGTAGTTTTAAAAATCATTTTGAACAGTTTTGTGCACATTTTAAGCATTTTCGACCATTTTTGACATTTTTTCAACTTTTTAACAAATGACTCCTGGTAAATTTAAACATCATTTTGAACAGTTTTGTGCACATTTTAACCATTTTCGACCATTTTTAACATTTTTCCAACTTTTTCACAGATGACACCCCATGCAATTACCCAGCATTTGGAACACCATTCTGGGCACGAAGACCGTTTTTAGCCACGTTCAACTTTTTTCCCAACTGTACCCCCCGATGACTCTAAATATCTTTCCCCGGCTTTTGGAACACTTATCTGGGCATTGTGACAGTTTTTACCCACTTTTGTAGAACTTTGGTATTACGACTAGAAACTTGCCCGATGGAGAGTGGCTTTTCTCGGAGAGGGAAACTCCTAGTACCCGCTTGATTACTTTGAAAAAATAGTCCCGGTTGGCCGGACTCATTTCTGCCGTCTCGCGGACAAACGGAGGTATTACGTCAAAATACCGTTCCAGCACAAGAGAGTCATTTCACGGGTAGTTGAGCTCAAACTAAAGGGTAAAGTGTAACTTATCAGTTATATCCTCGTTTGTTATACAAGTGACCGTTTTTTGGGAAGCTTTTCCGGGGTGAAATTGACCCCCGAACCGGGGCAAAATGTTTTAAATCAACCCAGGAATAGTGCATCTAAAACCCGCAAAAGATTTGTAAAACGTGGGTAAACTTGTTAAAAATAAAGGGCAACATGTTTAAAATCAACCCAGGAACAGTGCATCTAAAGCCCGCACAAAGTTTTGAAAAACGTGGGTAAACTTGTTAAAATAAAAAGGGCAAAATGTTTTAAATCAACCCAGGAATAGTGCATCTAAAACCCGCAAAAGATTTGTAAAACGTGGGTAAACTTGTTAAAATAAAAAGGGCAAAATGTTTTAAATCAACCCAGGAATAGTGCATCTAAAGCTTGCACAAAGTTTTGAAAAACGTGGGTAAACTTGTTAAAATAAAAAGGGCAAAATGTTTTAAATCAACCCAGGAATAGTGCATCTAAAACCCGCAAAAGATTTGTAAAACGTGGGTAAACTTGTTAAAAATAAAGGGCAACATGTTTAAAATCAACCCAGGAATAGTGCATCTAAAGCCCGCACAAAGTTTTGAAAAACGTGGGTAAACTTGTTAAAAATAAAAAAGGGCAAAATGTTTTAAATCAACCCAGGAATAGTGCATCTAAAGCCCGCAAAAGATTTGTAAAACGTGGGTAAACTTGTTAAAAATAAAGGGCAACATGTTTAAAATCAACCCAGGAATAGTGCATCTAAAGCCCGCACAAAGTTTTGTAAAACGTGGGTAAACTTGTTAAAAATAAAAAAAGGCCAAAATGTTAAAAAAAAAAAAATCAACCCAGTGAAAGTGCTTGAAAAGCCAGCAAGAAATGTCGAAAAAGACCGATGAAAAAGTTTAAATTTTACCCAGGAAAAAGGTGCCCTTTTCAGGACCGCACCTGACCCGAATGCAGTACCGAAGTTTGTCCGCCAGACGGCGAAAAGGAGCAAGGTCCATCAACCAGGCCGGGTAAACGGCGGGAGTAACTATGACTCTCTTACGGAAAATGGTTAAAATGTGCAGAAAAGTGTTTCCAAAAGCGTAGTGATGGTTTTTAAACCATGAAATACAAATACTGGAGCTTTTCCACATATTAATATCGGGCACTGAGGGTGATTTTCCCGGGGGGAGACAGCTATAAAGGTCGGCGCGACGACGACGACCATTCGCGAAAGTGCCAAAATTTCACTAAAATGGGTTAAAATCAGCACTTATGGATGAAATAGAATTACTGGAGCTTACTGGAGCTTATCAGACATGACTACCAGGCTCTTGGGGTGATTTTCCAGGGGGAAAGACAGCCATAAACGTCGGCACGCGACCAAATACGACGACATACGACCATTCTCAAAAGTGCCTAAAATGAAATAAAATCAGCACTTATGGATGAAATAGAGTTACTGGAGCTTATCAGACATGACTAGCGGGCTCTGGGGGTGATTTTCCTGGGGAAAAGACAGCCATAAACGTCGGAACGACCAAATACGACGACATACGACCATTCTCAAAAGTGCCCAAAATGAACTAAAATCAGCACTAGTTGATGAAATACAATTACTGGAGCTTATCTGACATGACTACCGGGCAATGTGGGTGATTTTCCTGGGGAAAAGACAGCCATAAACGTCGGCGCGACGACGACCATTCGCCAAAGGGCCAAAAATTCACTAAAATGGGTTAAAATCAGCATTTATTGATGAAATACAAATACTGGAGCTTACTGGACCTTATCAGACATGACTACCGGGCTCTGGGGGTGATTTTCCTGGGGGAAAGACAGCCATAAACGTCGGAACGACCAAATACGACGACATACGACCATTCTCAAAAGTGCCCCAAATGAACTAAAATGGGTTTTAAATCAGCACTCATCGATCAAATACAAATATTATATCTTTAATAAAAAATACTACACCTTTTTAAACATTAAAACCGGGCCCAGGAGGGTTATTTCCCCGAAGAAATGACACTTTTGACCCGGCAATTTGAGCCCGATTGCAGTACCGAAGTTTGTCCGCAAGACGGCGAAAAGGAGCAAGGTAATGCCCAGAAAAAGTGTTCCAAAAGCGGAGTAATATTTTTTTAAAACAGCATTTAATGATTAATTACAATTACTGGAAGTTACTGGGGCTTTTCAGACATGACTACCGGGCTCTGGGGGTGATTTTCTCCGGTGGGGGAGACAGCTATAAAGGTCGGGAGGAGTAGATCTGACTCTCTTAAGGTGTGGAAAATGGTGTTCCAAAAGCGGAGTGATCGTTTTTAAACGATGAAATACAAATACTGGAGCTTTTCACACATTAATATCGGGCACTGGGGGTGATTTTCCCGGGGGGGGAGACAGCTATAAAGGTCGGCGCGACGACGACGACCATTCGCCAAAGGGCCAAAATTTCACTAAAATGGGTTAAAATCAGCACTTATGGGTGAAATACAATTACTGGAGCTTACTGGAGCTGATCAGACATGACTACCGGGCACTGGGGGTGATTTTCCTGGGGAAAAGACAGCCATAAACGTCGGAACGACCAAATACGACGACATACGACCATTCTCAAAAGTGCCAAAAATGAACTAAAATCAGCACTTGTTCATGAAATACAAATACTGGAGCTTATCAGACATGACTACCGGGCACTGGGGGTGATTTTCCTGGGGAAAAGACAACCATAAAAGTCGGCGCGACGACCATTCGCCAAAGGGCCTAAAATTCACTAAAATGGGTTAAAATCAGCACTTATGGATGAAATAGAATTACTGGAGCTTACTGGAGCTTATCAGACATGACTACCGGGCTCTGGGGGTGATTTTCCTGGGGAGAAAAGACAGCCATAAACGTCGGCGCGACCAAATACGACGACATACGACCATTCTCAAAAGTGCCTAAAATGAACTAAAATCAGCACTTATGGATGAAATAGAATTACTGGAGCTTACTGGAGCTTATCAGACATGACTACCGGGCTCTGGGGGTGATTTTCCTGGGGAGAAAAGACAGCCATAAACGTCGGCGCGACCAAATACGACGACGTACGACCATTCTCAAAAGTGCCTAAAATGAACTAAAATCAGCACTTATGGATGAAATAGAATTACTGGAGCTTACTGGAGCTTATCAGACATGACTACCGGGCACTGGGGGTGATTTTCCGGGGGGAAAGACAGCTATAAACGTCGGCGCGACCAAATACGACGACGTGCGACCATTCTCAAAAGTGCCAAAATGAACTAAAATCAGCACTTGTTGATGAAATACAAATACTGGAGCTGATCAGACATGACTACCAGAAACTGGGGATGATTTTCACGGGGGAAAGACAGCCATAAACGTCTGCGCGACCAAGTACGACGACCATTCGCAAAAGTCCCAAATATGCACTAAAATGGGGTAAAATCAGCATTTATTGATGAAATACAAATACTGGAGCTTACTGGAGCTTATCAGACATGACTACCGGGCACTGGGAGTTATTTTCCTGGGTAAAAGACAGCCATAAACGTCGGCGCGACCAAATACGACGACATACGACCATTCTCAAAAGTGCCAAAAATGCATTAAATTTGGTTTTAAATCAGCACTCATCGATCAAATACAAATATTATATATTTAATACAAATACTTGACCTTTTTAAACATTAAAACCGGGCCCAGGAGGGTGATTTACCCGAAGAAATGACACTTTTGACCCGGCAATTTGACCCTAATTGCAGTAAAAAAATTTGTCCACAGTGTGGCAGAGTTCTGCGGGTTCCATAGCGGCGGCCCAGTGCGTCAAATTCTGTATAAAAAGCAGGATATTTCGGTTCTGGGGGGTTATTTTCCCCGGAAAAAAGTGCATAAATTCTGGGTGCATGTATTATACACGATTTGGTGTCAAAATAAACGCTCCAGTTTACCCAGGAAGAGTGTCCCAAATGCGGGTTGACTGTAATAGACCAACGTGCATGTATAAAAAGCATGTCGACTTCGTTCTGGGGGCTTATTTTCACTCAGGAATAGTTTCTAAAATAAGGGGACCTTTATTAGAGTAGAGTGGGTGTGTAAAAAGCGTTTCTTTTCAGCCCAAAAGGTGTTTTTAACCGGGAAAAGTGCATAAGCTTACGGGATTTTGAACGGTCGCAGTAATAAAGTTTGTCCACAGTGTGGCAGAGTTTTTCGGGTTACATAGAGGCCCAGTGCGTCAAAGTCTGTATAAAAAAAGGAGGATATTTCGGTTCTGGTGGGTTATTTTCACCGGAAAAAGTGCATATGTGACATACTAGAGTGTTTGATCTATTAGTGTGACATACTAGAGTGTTTGATTTATTAGTGTGACATACTAAAGTGTTTGATTTATTAATGATTGAATGTTGAGAATGCACAACGAGTTTGGATTGAATGTGTGTATCGGTGTTCGATTGGTGATCCTTGGATCCACATGGCAAGTGTGGGGCATGTTAAAGAAGATCGGTATTCGATTATTGATGTCTTAGCAAGTAGCTTGAGGCACGGGAGGTGTGCTGAATCATTACAGTAAAAGTTGGATTGAACTAACAACAACATCTCACTGTTCTGATTATTTCCCCCTGTGTCTCAAGATCAAATGCAGGGTGTAACACATAAATTCTGGGTGCATGTATTATTGACGATTTGGTATCAAAATAAATGCTCCAGGGAGGTTCTGGTGCAAAAGTTTACCCAGGAAGAGTGTCCCAAATGCTGGTTGACTGTAATAGACCAACGTGCATGTATAAAAAGCATGTCGACTTCTTTCTGGGGGCTTATTTTCACTCGGGAATAGTTTCTAAAATAAGGGGACCTTTATTAGAGTAGAGTGGGTGTGTAAAAAGCTTTTCTTTTCAGCCAGAAAGGTAATTTTAAACGCTAAAAGTGCATAGGCTTACGGGAGCTTGAACGGTCGCAGTACCACAGGTTGTCCACAGTGTGGCAGAGTTCTGCGGATTCCATAGCGTCCCAGTGCGTACTGGTTTGTATAAAAAGTAGCCCAGTTCGGTTCTGGGGGGGTATTTTCCCCGGAAAAAGTGCCTAAAATGTGGGTGCATGTATAATTGACAATTTTGTATAAAATTAGTCTTCCAGGGATGTTCTGGGGGGATGTTAGGCAAGAAATAGTGTCCAAATTGGGGTAATTTTCGTGAAAAATTAGTGGTTGCATTGGAACTGGTCTTGGGTGGTTCTGGTTGGTCCATTTAACCTGAATTTTTGTCTCATATGAGGGTAGATGTATATTGACCATTCTGTATAAAATAATCTTCCAGGGTAATTGTGAAGTAAAGTTATGCCACAATCAATGTACCTAATATGGGCACTTTTATGACAACGAGTGCTTGTATTGGAACTGGTCCTGAGTGGTTCTGGCTGGTCTATTTACCCAGGAATGGTGTCTTATTTGTGGGTAGATGTATAATTCACCATTTTGTGTAAAATTAGTCTTCCAGGGATGTTCTGGGGGGATGTTAAGCCATAAATAGTGTCCAAATTGGGGTAAATTGCGTTAAAAATAGTGGTTGCATTGGAACTGGTCTTGGGTGGTTCTGGTTGGTCCATTTAACCTGAATTTTTGTCTCATATGAGGGGAGATGTATATTGACCATTCTGTATAAAATAATCTTCCAGGGTAGTTGTGAAGTAAAGTTATGCCACAAAGAGTGTGCCTAATTTGGGCACTTTTATGACAACGAGTGCTTGTGTTCGAACTGGTCCTGAGCGGTTCTGGTTGGTCCATTTAGCCTGAAATTGTGTCTCATATGAGGGTAGATGTTTATTGACCATTTTGTATAAAATTAGTCTTCCAGGGAGGTTCTGGGGGGATGTTAGGCAAGAAATAGTGTCCGAATTGGGGTAATTTTCGTTAAAAATAGTGGTTGCATTGGAACTGGTCTTGGGTGGTTCTGGTTGGTCCATTTTCCCTGAATTTTTGTCTCATATGAGGGGAGATGTATATTGACCATTCTGTATAAAATAATCTTCCAGGGTAGTTGTGAAGTAAAGTTATGCCACAAACAGTGTGCCTAATTTGGGCACTTTTATGACAACGAGTGCTTGTGTTGGAACCTGTCCTGAGCGGTTCTGGTTGGTCCATTTAGCCTGAATTTTTGTCTCATATGAGGGTAGATGTTTATTGACCATTTTGTATAAAATTAGTCTTCCAGGGAGGTTCTGGGGGGATGTTAGGCAAGAAATAGTGTCCAAATTGGGGTAATTTTCGTTAAAAATAGTGGTTGCATTGGAACTGGTCTTGGGTGGTTCTGGTTGGTCCATTTTCCCTGAATTTTTGTCTCATATGAGGGTAGATGTATATTGACCATTCTGTATAAAATAATCTTCCAGGGTAGTTGTGAAGTAAAGTTATGCCACAAACAATGTGCCTAATATGGGCACTTTTATGACAACGAGTGCTTGTATTGGAACTGGTCCTGAGTGGTTCTGGCTGGTCTATTTACCCAGGAATGGTGTCTTATTTGTGGGTAGATGTATAATTCACCATTTTGTGTAAAATTAGTCTTCCAGGGATGTTCTGGGGGGATGTTAAGCCATAAATAGTGTCCAAATTGGGGTAAATTGCGTTAAAAATAGTGGTTGCATTGGAACTGGTCTTGGGTGGTTCTGGTTGGTCCATTTAACCTGAATTTTTGTCTCATATGAGGGGAGATGGGCCGACTGGTGAAAAGCTAAAGGCTTCTATTGAGGGAGTTGCAAGGAAGAGGCAAGCCATTTCATTTGAAACGAGTGGCAATAATAACGAAGCTTGATGCGCGTGAGAGTGGTGAGCGTTTCACGGGCATTGAAGCGTTCGACCGTCAGTACCATTTATAAACAGAAAGATGGAGCAGCAAGACCCAAATATTGAACCTTGCACAAAGTTTGCAAATCAATGGAATGATGCCATACAGTGCTACCGCATCATTTATGATGAAAAAAAAAAGAAAAAACCTGTGCAATTGTCGTTAGATCGCTTCTTTCGGCCACTTTCTAATACATAAATCTCTCGCTCTCTCTCTCTATATACCGTACTGTACATATTCTCTCCATTTTATTAAATGTTTTTTTCAGTACAAACCAATGGGTGTTACTTATACAAGCCTTAAACATACAAATGCACTTATATAAACCTTCAATATACTTCTATAGGCCTTAAACATAAATTATAATACAAAATATAGCACTGAATCAACTTACAAACAAATTCAACTTATGAACAATCGCTCGGAACCTAACTCCTTCGTTCGTAAGTAGGGGAGCGTCTGTCTGTACTATCGTTCTTGTTTATATATCATGCTTGTGATAACTTTGCACTTTATATAACTGTTAATATTACCCTAACAGCAATAGACGGCAGAGCCAGGGTTCACAAATGTGTAGTTTATTTCAACACAACACCACACAACACCCCACCTCACCCCACTCCACTCCACTCCAGGCTCCATTGGTTTGATGCAGAGCTGTGAAGTGGTTTCGCAACTTGAATTTGAAATGAAGGTCTAAGCCAGTGGATTCGAATTCTAACGCTCGATGACATACCTCCTCCTCGGTCCGTGTGCGCCAGTTCGGATTTTAGGTTATTGTTCCTCAAACAATGACCGGAGCTCCATCTCCTGCCTGGAGTGGACAGCAGTAAACCTGCGCTTCAACATCAACACCATCCTGCGAACCTGAGAACGTCAGATGGCGTCATTTTTCCAGTCCATAGTAGGTCATCAATCAAGCAGGGTTCCCACATTCAGACAAATGACAACTAAAAACACTACTAACCCTCGACATTTCGTTCGGTGACCGCAGGCAATCCAGCACGTGCTGTAAGCGGATGCCCACGGTCGACGTTAGCTGGTGATGATGTCGAGTCACCGTACCCTGCACCACCGACTGGTGCCGGATTCGCTCCTCCAAGCGGGTCTGCACCTATGACGTGGTCCCAACAGATGGTTTGTCAGCAATCCACAAGATGGCATCGAGCAGGGCCTTACCACAGCCGAGTGCTCAAATTTAGTCCGCAGCTCGTCGCAATGACGGACGGCTCGCTAATGACCAATAGGACATTTGACTCATTCATTTTGTTGTAGCTGTTTCATTTGGATATAGTATTACCACTGTAGGAGTAAAACTATGGTTGTTAACTCGATGACAATGAACAAAAGGTCTACTGTCTGAGTTTGTTCGACGGGACCAGACGGAGTTAAGGAATTAGGGATAGGTGCTAAAACTGCACGTCTAAGACTAGCGATAGCCAACTGGTTTGACTTCTCGATTCCCAGCGCAGAAGCGCCACTCTTTCTTCGGTCTTCTCAGAAAGCATCTAATGGCACATTAGGACATGGACTAGAAACAAAATCTCATCCTCATCTTCTCTGGGCAATGTTAAAGGTTCATTCCAATTTGGTATCTTGACAGTGGACATAAAAACCCACCTGTTCTAAATCCTCCTGTGTCTTCGCCAATTGAACCTGCAGCCTTTCTTTTTCTGCCTGTGACATAAAGACAACATCATACATGTCAAGTGATACATTTTCCCAGTGTTTTATACCTTTTGTAATCATTTTAAATGGTGTACGCCGTATAACAACTTTTGTGCGAGAAAAAAATGGTTTTTAAAAAAGGGCCGTTATTTGTAAAAAACGCCAGCCCTTATTTTGAAAATGTGCTGCAGTTTCACTCCAAGCCAGCTAGGGTGTCCCGAGCAATGTGTTCATGAACATGTGGTCCAATGCAGGTGCTGTTGCCCCCCGCCCGCATGAGCCAAAAGAGGATGAGACAGTTGAATCACGCATCACCTGGAGCAAAGTCACGAGGTCACCCACGTATTCATTGACTTGCTCGACCGTGGCCCGTGTGAGTGTCAAAGACAATCTGGTGACGCTGGAAAACTCGTCGCTCGCCACTATGCTCAATTGGGCTGAGCCGTCCAGCGAGGGAGAGTCGGAGGAGAGCAGCAAGTCATGCCTGCGGAAGAAAACAAAAGAGAAAAAGACTTGTTGGGGTGCACATTCCTTAGGAGATGAAACAAAAGGAGGAGAACCTAGGGTACCTGAACTCGCTGGAACTCTGTTCGCTCTCACATTTCCCAAAACACTTCATCAGCGCTTCAGGAAATGACTCGAATTGCATTTGAAGGTTATACCTCACTTTTAAACTGCACACAAAAATAAAATAAAGGTGTTTTAAAATGACACACTGAATGGAATGGAATGCAATGCTGGTCAATTCTTCCCAGACAGACCTCAGGAAGTCCTCTTGGCATAGACGGCAGGAAAACATGAAAGAATGATCCGGCACATCCACCAATTTCACAACGAGATCCTTAAACCAAAAAGAAAAGGTCAATCAATAGACACATTGCTTACCACTCCCAGAAAGCCAACACACATTTTATGTCCAAGAAGAATTCTAATTTTATTTGCAAAATGTTTGAGTAATGATGAAAAATAAATAATAATGATACAGTACAGACGCTCCCCTACTTACGAACATTCGACTTACGAACAACGGTACATACGAACATGTCTGCAAATTGCGTTTATGTCGAAAAATGTTCGCAAGTTCGATTTTGTATTGCGCGCCTTTTTCCGAGTAGTGCTTCTTTCCGCCGCTAATACCGACGACGCCTGGCGCTGAGAGCGCTCGGCTCACCCAGCATCCACCTTCCTCTGCCCAGTTCGTTGCAGTGCGTAAGTTGCGCAAGTGCGTGACGTATCTCCAGTGCGCAAAGAACCTTTTTCATTTTTATCATGAAATATCTCGTGCAGCCATTATTCAATATGGTTGGTGAAAAGCGAAAGGCTTCTAGTGAAGGAGATGCAAGCCATTTCATTTGAAACCAGTGGCAATAATTACGAAGCTTGATGCGCGTGAGAAAGTGGTGAGCGTTGCACGGGAATACAACTTGAATCGTTCCACCGACCGTCAGTACCATTTATAAACAGAAAGATGGAGCAGCAGGACCCAAATATTGAACGTTGCACAAAGTTTGCAAATCAATTGAATGATCCCATACAGTGCTACCGCATCATTTATGATGAAAAAAAGAAGAAAACGGTGCAATTGTCGTTAGATCGCTTCTTTCGGCCAGTTTCTAATACATAAATCTCTCTCTCTCTCTCTCTCTATACAGTACTGTACATATTCTCTCCATTTTATTAAATGTTTTTTTTTTCAGTACAAACCAATGCGTGTTACTTATACAAGCCTTAAACATACAAATGCACTTATATTTACCTTCAATATACTTATATCGGCCTTAAAGATAAATGATAATACAAAATATAGCACTGAATCAACTTACCAACTAATTCAACTTATGAACAACCGCTCGGAACCTAACTCCTTCGTTCGTAAGTAGGGGAGCGTCTGTACATGCTATTTCCATGTGTAACACAAATTTGGCCACAAGACATGGATGGTTTAAATTGAGGTTGCAATGTCACTCATTCTCAATAATGAAGACTTTTCTCATGGCACTTTTATTTAACATGAAGACAGTAAAGCACAGGATTTTTGATAGATTTGAAAAAAAAATGCTGTACTCACGTGTTTTTGAGGATCACTTGTGCTCGGCTGAAGTCCCACGGTGATGCGGAGGTTTTTTTTTCTGCAAGTATAAAGGACTGTTTTCAGGGTTGATACAAGCAACTTCTGCAGACATGTAGTATTTTGAAATTGGCATCGAATTGACCAGCCACAAATGTTAAATGTGTCAGTATTTTGTTGTCTACTAATACCTTTGACTAGAATTAAACTAGACACAGAATTCTTAACGGTTAAATAGTCCAAGAAATTGAAAGGTTACCGGGTACATACCTGTCAACCTGGGCCAATTCCTCCCCGTATTAATGATTGGAATCCCCCGTATTAAGCAATAGAAAACCGTACAAATGCAACGCGGCACATATTTACTCACATAGGGTGCACGTGTGCAAGTGTTATGGTCGCGCCGCGTTGTCGTGACGCGACCGTGAATGTATTCGGACCCATAGCTGCTTAAATAACGAAACAGGAAATGATTTAATCCTTTCCTGTTTCGTGTGAAAGGGGAATGCGTGTGCGCATATCATGCTTAAAGCATGACAATATTAGCAGTTGACGATGGCGTTTTCGTCTGCTACCAGTGACCGAGACGATCCGGATTAGAGCCGAAATGCGTCAAACGAGATCCGTTTTACAAAAAACGTACTTAAAAAAAATCCCGTACAAAAGTTGTTATACGGCGTACACAATTTGAAATGATCAAAAAACGTATAAAATAAGGGGAAAACGTATAAGTTGACAGGTATGCGGGGAATAGTCACCGCCATTACTTAGACACAGAATTCTTAACTTTAAAATAGCCCCGGGGACTAAATTGACAGGTCAAAACTTGACTATCTTTGCTAAAACAACAATAAGGACCTCAAAAAGTAGGCTTTTTCTCAGATTACCTGTCGTTGGAGCCTTCACACTTAACGGTGACTTCAAAAACTTCAGTCAGTCTCAAAGCCATGGCGATAGATAGCGTGACTTATCGCGAAGATTGCCAGGGAAATTTATACGCTCCACTTCTTCTTCGTCTTCTTCTTCTTCTTCTTCGTCTTCTTCTTCGTCTTCTTCTTCTTCTTCTTCTTCTTCTTCTTCTTCTTCTTCTTCTTCTTCTTCTTCTTCTTCTTCTTCTTCTTCTTCTTCTTCGTCTCCTCCTAGCGGTTGCAGTTTGCAAACAAGTTCACAATGTATCACTACGACTAACCAGAATGGATGATTGATCTTGCAATTTAGTCAAATGACATTGAAAAAGTAATACACAATAATACTATGTATTTATTTGTACCATTAAAAAAGACAACAATTGAGAAAAGCATTGATAATAATCCGATTTTATTGTTATTACAACATTAATGATAATAATAAGAATCCAAAAGACAAGGCACGACTAAAACACTACCTTGATAACGCTAAACCTGAAGAAAGTTTATTGAAGAATATTCTCGAACTGATTCAAAAACAAAAAGCTTCATTTTGAGCTCCACAAGAGCATCTAAATCCAGCACCAAAGTTCCTCATTTTTTCAAAATGGTATTTATAGTTTGTTTTTTGTTTTTATTATATTTTTACAGGGGAAATGACACTGGTTGTGTTAAATGTGTATACAGACAGTGGGTCAAAAAATGAGGACAATGAAACACATGTTTTTCTGTTTGAAATGAAGTGTAGTAAAATTCGAAATAAATGTTCAAATGGAGATGTACTTTTGGTCTGCCTGGCCCGTGATTTGAATCAAATTGTGGAAAATGGACTAACATTGCATCATTGTCCAATGAAACCATATCGTAACGTACATTTGATGATATACAGGCCAAATTTTTGGAATGACTGATACTATGAAATGATGAATGAATTTTGAGGGGTACTGGGGGGTCATTGTGGGAGTCGTACTTGTTTATGTTGTTGACAACTTATTATGTTGACTACTTAGCGGTCCCTCCCCTAATGCCGCAGGTGGAAGGAACCGCTAACCTTCTGGGCCTCCCTGGCTCGATTTGTTTGCTGCTCCATTTGGTGCAGAGCCGTGTTCAGAGAGGCAATCTTGCACTTCAGCAACGTTTCCTCCCGCTCGCCGCGCTGGCATTCCCGCTGTTACAATGGCGCCGCGTCGTTGTGGCGCCATCGGGAATGGGTTAGTACCCAGGTGCGGGAAGCAGGAGGGGAATCGAGGCAGTTAGCTTCAAACAACATCTTTAACTGACTACTGGGATCTACAAATACACAGGCAAAACAGGGGGCAATCCGCCGATTGACCACAGCAGCTGCTCTCTCTGACGGCACGTCAGGAGGGACAAACGGGGCCGCTCCTCGCATTCCTCCTGCACACAAACCAAAGTGCAATGTTTTTTGAAGTTGACATAGCTATGTCGTACTGCCAAACATCACGTCAAATGATTGTGCATAACCACTTTGAGGTCTCTCACTGTCATTTTTGTGCACATAGGTTGCAATAAATCAACAGTAGTGCATTCACTTAAACTAACATTTCCGTATTTTTCCAGGGCACCTGAATATAAGTCGCACCGACCGGCCAAAGAAAACACACTGAAGACAAAAGAAAAATGTATAAATCGCAATGGTGTATTAAGTCGCATTTTTGGGAGGGCAATATTTGATTGGATTAGAAACCAAGAACTAACCCAAAATCCAAACAAGAGGTTAATTAGGCATCGGGGTCAACTTAACAGTTTTTCAGATAACCAGAATACAGCCTAAAAAAAAAACCACAGGCTTTTGGTGGTCAGAGAGAAAAACATAAGTCGCACTGGAGTATGAGCCTGGAAAATAGGGTCATGTTTTATAAATGTCGTACATTGTTAAGAGGTTATTTTTGCGCTCATCATTTCTCATCTCATTTGCCACAAGGGCATTGTCGTCGTATACAAAAAGTACAGAGGTAGCTGTAAGATTATATCAGTTTTTGTGAGTATAAAAGCATCGTTCTCATACAAATTGTGAATGGCTGACATGTCAGCATAAAAACTCAACAGTCTGACTGAATAATCAATCTTAGTCTTGTGATTGGGTTGACATGTCAGCACAAACACTCAACTGTCCGACACTGATCAATTACTTTTTGCCCTGCAAATGACTGAAACGTATCTGTTCAAAGTCCTGCTGACAACTGTCAGTTTTGCCTGTATATAAGACTCACTCACTGGTCATTCAGTGAAAGCTGCAAGGACAACAGACTGTGAGCGATCACGCTATTTGAGCTCTCCCCATTTCTGCAGTCCGGTAATAAACTTATTTCCTTTAAATTGATCTTGCTCTTTCTTAACCTGTTCCTGAAGTTGTATTTTCAGATCTATCAGTAGCTAGCACTGGTTCTGAAATGAATTGGATCCAGCGGAAGTGGTTTGGCAACTTGAATTTGAAATGAAGGTCTAAGCCAGTGGATTCGAATTCTAATGCTCGACGACATACCTCCTCCTCCGTCCGTGTGCGCCAGTTTGGATTTTAGGTTATTGTTCCTCAAACAATGACCGGAGTTCCGTCTTCTGCCTGTTGTTCAGAGTAGCAAACTGGCGCTGGAACATCGTCACCATCTTGTGAGCCTGAGAACGTCAGATGGCGTCATTTTTCCAGTCCATACATAGTAGGTCATCAATCAAGCAGGGTTCCCACATTCAGACAAATGACAACTAAAAACACGACTAACCTTCCCCAGATCGTGAAATGATAATCCCAGGCATTTCAGCGTCTGTCTGAGACGCTGGTCCACGGTGTCCATTGCCTGCTTGTGTTGTTGGATCACCTTATGCTCCAGCACCGACTGGTGTTGTATTTTTTTTGCCAAGCGGGTCTGCACCTATGACGTGGTCCCAACAGATGGTTTGTCAGCAATCCACAAGATGGCATCGAGCAGGGCCTTACCACAGCCGAGTGCTCAAATTTAGTCCGCAGCTCGTCGCAATGACGGACGGCTCGCTAATGACCAATAGGACATTTGACTCATTCATTTTGTTGTAGCTGTTTCATTTGGATATAGTATTACCACTGTAGGAGTAAAACTATGGTTGTTAACTCGATGACAATGAACAAAAGGTCTACTGTCTGAGTTTGTTCGACGGGACCAGACGGAGTTAAGGAATTAGGGATAGGTGCTAAAACTGCACGTCTAAGACTAGCGATAGCCAACTGGTTTGACTTCTCGATTCCCAGCGCAGAAGCGCCACTCTTTCTTCGGTCTTCTCAGAAAGCATCTAATGGCACATTAGGACATGGACTAGAAACAAAATCTCATCCTCATCCTCTCTGGGCAATGTTAAAGGTTCATTCCGATTTGGTATCTTGACAGTGGACATAAAAACCCACCTGTTCTAAATCCTGCCGTGTCTTCGCCAATTGAACCTGCTGCCTTTCTTTTTGCGCCTGTGACATAAAGACAACATCATACATGTCAAGTGATACTTTTTCCCAGTGTTTTATACCTTTTGTAATCATTTTAAATGGTGTACGCCGTATAGCAACTTTTGTACGAGAAAAAAATGGTTTTTAAAAATGGGCCGTTATTTGTAAAAAACGCCAGCCCTTATTTTGAAAATGTGCTGCAGTTTCACTCCAAGCCAGCTAGGGTGTCCCGAGCAATGTGTTCATGAACATGTGGTCCAATGCAGGTGCTGTTGCCCCCCGCCCGCATGAGCCAAAAGAGGATGAGACAGTTGAATCACGCATCACCTGGAGCAAAGTCACAAGGTCGCCCACGTATTCTTCTTTGACTTGCTCGACCGGGGCCCGTGTGAGCGGCAAAGACAATCTGGTGACGGTGGCAAACTCGTCGCTCGCCACTATGCTCAATTCGGCTGAGCGGTCCAGCGAGGGAGAGTCGGACGAGAGCACCAAGTCATACCTGGGGAACAAAACAAAAGAGAAAAAGACTTGTTGGGGTGCACATTCCTTAGGAGATGAAACAAAAGGAGGAGAACCTAGGGTACCTGGACTCGCTGGAACTCTGTTCGCTCCCACATTTCCCAAAACACTTCATCAGCGCTTCAGGAAATGACCCAAATTCCATATGAAAGCCATATCTCTCTTTCAAACTGCACACAAAAATAAAATCAAGGTGTTTTAAAATGACACACTGAATGGAATGGAATGGAATGGAATGGAATGGAATGGAATGGAATGGAATGCAATGCTGGTCAATTCTTCCCAGACAGACCTCGGGAAGTCCTCTTGGCAAAGACAGCAGGAAAACATGAACGAATGATCCGTCACATCCACTAAGGTCACAACGAGATCCTTAAAGCAAAAAGAAAAGGTCAATCAATAGACACATTGCTTACCACTCCCAGAAAGCCAACACACATTTTATGTCCAAGAAGAATTCTAATTTTATTTGCAAAATGTTTGAGTAATGATTAAAAATTAAATAATAATGATACAGTACAGACGCTCCCCTACTTACGAACATTCGACTTACGAACAACGGTACATACGAACATGTCTGCAAATTGCGTTTATGTCGAAAAATGTGAGTCACTTCGATTTTGTATTGCGGGCCTTTTTCCGAGTAGTGCTTCTTTCCGCCGCTAATACCGACGACGCCTGGCGCTGAGAGCGCTCGGCTCACCCAGCATCCACCTTCCTCTGCCCAGTTCGTTGCAGTGCGCAAGTTGCGCAAGTGCGTGACGTATCTCCAGTGCGCAAAGAACCTTTTTCATTTTTATCATGAAATATCTCGTGCAGCCATTATTCAATATGGTTGGTGAAAAGCGAAAGGCTTCTAGTGAAGGAGATGCAAGGAAGAGGCAAGCCATTTCATTTGAAACCAGTGGCAATAATTACGAAGCTTGATGCGCGTGAGAAAGTGGTGAGCGTTGCACGGGAATACAACTTGAATCGTTCCACCGACCGTCGGTACCATTTCTAAACAGAAAGATGGAGCAGCAGGACCCAAATATTGAACCTTGCACAAAGTTTGCAAATCAATTGAATGATGCCATACAGTGCTACCGCATCATTTATGATGAAAAAAAGAAGAAAACGGTGCAATTGTCGTTAGATCGCTTCTTTCGGCCACTTTCTAATACATAAATCTCTCTCTCTCTCTCTCTCTATATACAGTACTGTACATATTCTCTCCATTTTATTAAATGTTTTTTTTTTTTTTCAGTACAAACCAATGCGTGTTACTTATAAAAGCCTTAAACATACAAATGCACTTATATAAACCTTCAATATACTTATATCGGCCTTAAACATAAATTATAATACAAAATATAGCACTGAATCAACTTACAAACAAATTCAACTTATGAACCAGCTCGGAACCAATTGCGTTCGTAAGTAGGGGAGCGTCTGTATATGTTTTGACGAAAGTTTGGCGACACTCTTTTTCCTTGTCGACGATAATGTCAAATATTTATTCATCTTATTAGACGTGCTTCATAACTGAGCAAAGAATACCCCGAGATTTGGTACAAACGTAAAGCTGGCATGCAAAATGACTTGAATGGCTGGACATCGTAAGGCTTTTTCTTTTAAAAAAAAGTGGTCTATGTAAAGTAAAGCTTTTATTTGTTTAAAAAATAAATACTATGTATATATAGTCAGGCTTTTTTCTTTAAAAATGACCATGTATATTCAGGGTTTTTATTAAAAAATGACCATGTATAGTAAGGCTTTTTTATTAAAAAAAAAAAACGACCATGTACAGTAAAGCGTTTTTCTTAAAAGACGACATAGTATAGTAAGGCTTTTTTTCTTAAAAAATGACATAGTATTGTAAGGCTTTTTTCTTTAAAAAAAAACGACATAGTATTGTAAGGCTTTTTTTTTGTAAAAAACGACATAGTATAGTAAGGCTTTTTTCTTAAAAAACAACATAGTATAGGCTTTTTTCTTTAAAGACGACATAGTATAGTAAGGCTTATTTTCTTTAAAAACGACATAGTATAGTAAGGCTTTTTATTTACAAAAAAGACCATGTAAAGTAAGGCTTTTTTCTTAAAAAATGACCATGTATAGTAAGGCTTTTTTGTTTAAAAAAGACCATGTATAGTAAGGCTTTTTTTCTTAAAAAACGACATAGTATAGTAAGGCTTTTTTTCCTAAAAAAACGACATAGTAAAGTATGGCTTTTTCCCCCTAAAAAAAACGACATAGTATAGCATGGCTTTTTTTCTTGAAAAACGACATAGTAGAGGAAGGCTTTTTCCCTGAAAACCGACATAGTATAGTATGGCTTTTTTCCTTTAAAAAACGACATAGTATAGTAAGGCTTTTTTTCCTAAAAAACGACATAGTATAGTAAGGCTTTTTTCTTTAAAGACGACATAGTATAGTAAGGCTTATTTTCTTTAAAAACAACACAGTATAGTAAGGCTTTTTTGTCTTTAAAAACGACATAAAGGCTTTTTTGTCTTTAAAAACGACATAAAGGCTTTTTTGTCTTTAAAAACGACTTAAAGTGGTCTATGTAAAGTAAAGCTTTTATTTGTTTAAAAAATAAATACTATGTATATATAGTCAGGCTTTTTTCTTTAAAAATGACCATGTATATTAAGGGTTTTTATTAAAAAATGACCATGTATAGTAAGGCTTTTTTATTTAAAAAAAACGACCATGTACAGTAAAGCGTTTTTCTTAAAAGACGACATAGTATAGTAAGGCTTTTTTTCTTAAAAAATGACATAGTATTGTAAGGCTTTTTTCTTAAAAAAAAACGACATAGTATTGTAAGGCTTTTTTTCGTAAAAAACGACATAGTATAGTAAGGCTTTTTTCTTAAAAAACAACATAGTATAGGCTTTTTTCTTTAAAGACGACATAGTATAGTAAGGCTTTTTTTCCCTAAAAAAACGACATCGTATAGTATGGCTTTTTTCCCCTAAAAAAACGACATAGTATAGCATGACTTTTTTCTTGAAAAACGACATAGTAGAGGAAGGCTTTTTCCCTAAAAAAACGACATAGTATAGTATGGCTTTCCCCCCTAAAAAACGACATAGTATAGTATGGCTTTTTTCCTTTAAAAAACGACATAGTATAGCATGGCTTTTTTTCTTAAAAAACGACATAGTATAGTAAGGCTTTTTTTCTTAAAAACGACATAGTATAGTATGGCTTTTCCCCCCTAAAAAACGACATAATATAGCATGGCTTTTTTTCTTGAAAAACGACATAGTCGAGGAAGGCTTTTTCCCTAAAAAACGACATAGTATAGTATGGCTTTCCCCCCTAAAAAACGACATAGTATAGTATGGCTTTTTTCCTTTAAAAAACGACATAGTATAGTAAGGCTTTTTTTCCTAAAAAACGACATAGTATAGTATGGCTTTTTTCCTTTAAAAAACGACATAGTATAGTATGGCTTTTTTTCTTAAAAAACGACATAGTATAGTAAGGCTTTTTTTCTTAAAAAACGACATAGTATAGTATGGCTTTTCCCCCCTAAAAAACGACATAATATAGCATGGCTTTTTTTCTTGAAAAACGACATAGTCGAGGAAGGCTTTTTCCCTAAAAAACGACATAGTATAGTATGGCTTTTTTTTGTAAAAAACGACATAGTATAGTAAGGCTTTTTTCTTAAAAAACAACATAGTATAGGCTTTTTTCTTTAAAGACGACATAGTATAGTAAGGCTTATTTTCTTTAAAAACGACACAGTATAGTAAGGCTTTTTTGTCTTTAAAAACGACATAGTATAGTAAGGCTTTTTATTTACAAAAAAGACCATGTAAAGTAAGGCTTTTTTCTTAAAAAATGACCATGTATAGTAAGGCTTTTTTGTTTAAAAAAGACCATGTATAGTAAGGCTTTTTTTCTTAAAAAACGACATAGTATAGTAAGGCTTTTTTTCCTAAAAAAAACGACATAGTAAAGTATGGCTTTTTCCCCCTAAAAAAAACGACATAGTATAGCATGGCTTTTTTTCTTGAAAAACGACATTGTAGAGGAAGGCTTTTTCCCTGAAAACCCTGATAACTCGTCCATGGCTTTTCCCCCTAAAAAACGACATAGTATAGTATGGCTTTTTTCCTTTAAAAAACGACATAGTATAGTAAGGCTTTTTTTCCTAAAAAAACGACATAGTATAGCATGGCTTTTTTTCTTGAAAAACGACATAGTAGAGGAAGCCTTTTTTTCTTAAAAAACGATATTGTATAGTAAGGCTTCTTTTCTTAAAAAACGACATAGTATAGTAAGGCTTTTTTTCTTTAAAAAATGACAGCAAGTAAGGCTAAGAGAGTCGGAGAATAAATCTGACTTCTGATTCTTCACCTTCTAGTTGTTGCTGTGGTCCACTGGCAAAATCATTGGGTCAGAACATGAGGTGGGAATCAGGAGTGAGTTCAATTCCATTCGTTGCAATTCTCAAATTGTTTATTGAGGTAATTGTAATATATTGATAATGATAGTTGCCTCGGGTTATGGAAGTGTGTTTAACCACGCCACCTGGAGCCGTGGGGTAGCACAGCGTAACCCGGACGTAGTAGTGTTGTGTGTCCGGTTTGTTTGTTTGTGTGTGTGTGGTTGTCGTTGGACAGTGGCGATAAAGAGCTACACGTGTTTTACCCTGGCTCCGCCGTCTATTGCTGTTATGGATATATTAACAGTTATATAAACTGCAAAGTTATTACAGTGGCGACGCGTATGGGATCCCTTTCCAGCGGTAGGGATTAAAAGTTTCGGACGAGGAGATTAAGGCGTTACAAGGAGGTAACGTGACTTTGCAGACTAGCATTAGCACGAGTGCTAAGCTAACGGCGGCGCTGCATCATGGCCAGATTCCTGGGAAATCTCGGCGAATACGAGGCACTTAAAGAAGATTTTGAATCTTATTTGGAACGTTTTGAGCAATGGATGATCATCAACGAAGTGGAGGAAGGTAAAAAAACCAACGTGTTCCTGTCTATAATAGGTGCAGAGGCCTACGGACTGTTGAAGGGCCTTTGCATACCAGAGAAGCCTAGTAGCCTCTCATATGAGGTGCTAAGTGGAAGATTAGCATCTCATTACAACCCGAAACCGCTGGTGATCGCGGAGCGATTCAAGTTTCAAAAGAGGAATCAGAGAGAGAAAACGAGTCTGTGTCGGATTATATTGTGGCGTTGAAGCAGCTATCCAGCCACTGCGAATTTGGTCTCCATTTGGACGAAGCAATGAGAGACAGATTTGTTTGTGGATTGAGAGTGGAAGCTATTCAGAGAAGATTACTCGCGGAGCAAGATCTAACATTTAAAAAAACATGTGAACTGTCGTTGTCCATGGAGATGGCATCAAAGAGTACGTTGGAGTTCGCTAGCAAAATGGAAGGACCTGCCACATTAAATAAGATTGACCAGGAAAAGACAAGCAAAAGTGCGTGGAAATACCAACCAGCCACCAGCGATTGGAAAAGTAAAACCACAATTGGAAAATTCAGACCACAGAGAAAAGAGAATCACCAACCCTGTTACAGATGTGGACTGAGCAACCACGCCCCTCAGGAATGCAGGTATAAAGGAGAGACATGTTACAAGTGTTCAAAAGGAGGACACATAGCAAGGATGTGTAAAACGAAAAGTTGGCAAGGACACACAGTATGTAAACGGAAATCAAAATGAGACAACAGGAAGTGCGGATGATGAACTGTGGGAGTCATATCGCTTGAATGCCGTGTATCCCACAAATGCTGTCTGGAATTGGAAGAAGGAAATGACAGTACAGGTCATAGTAGAAGGAACTCCTCTAGAGATGCAACTGGACACAGGGGCGGCGGTAACACTTGTTTCGGAAATTGTGTATAAGAAGCATCTCTCTCATCTGCCTTTGGAAGTAAGTAAAGTGCAGCTGTCAACTTTTTCCGGAGAGAACATTCCTTTGATGGGACAAGTGACGGCCAAGGTAAAATATGGGACCCAGGGTGGGGAGTTAGCATTAGTGATCGTAAAAGGTGACAGACCAGCCCTACTTGGCCGTAACTGGCTCCAAAACTTCAAACTGGACTGGGCACGCATCTTCTCAGTTATACCAGCAAGGGGCGGTAACGACGCAGATGTGGATACAGTGTTGCAGAGACACAAAGCAGTGTTTGCTGAGGAGTTGGGCACTATTCGAAATTTTAAGGCCAACATTACAGTAAAGCCAAATACCAAACCGATCTTCAGGAAGGCCAGACCAGTGCCATATGCATTAAAGAATGCAGTTGAGACTGAGTTAAATCGCCTAGAGAAAGCTGGCATTATCTCAAAGAAAGAACATAGTCAGTGGGCCGCGCCCATAGTAGTGGTACCCAAAGCAGACAAGTCAATTCGTATCTGTGGAGACTATAAGGTCACAGTAAATCAAAGTGTGGAAGAGGAGACCTATCCACTACCAAACGTTGAAGACCTTTTTGCCACCCTAGCTGGAGGCATTCTTTTCAGCAAGTTAGACTTGTCACAGGCTTACCAACAGCTGGAGTTAGGAAAAGACTCAGAAAAGTATTTGACAATAAATACTCACAAAGGACTGTATGTGTATCATAGACTTTCATACGGAGTGTCCAGTGCTCCTTCCATATTTCAGAATGTGATGGACCAGATACTCCAAGGCTTGGAGCATGTCACCTGTTTTTTAGACGACATTTTGGTCACAGGAAAGACAAGAGCTGAACACCTGAGGAATCTGGAGGAGGTACTGAGCCGCCTGGAGAGCTACGGGGTAAGAGTGAAAAGAGCAAAATGTGATTTCATGAAGGAGAAAGTAGAATACCTGGGGCATCTGATAGATAAGGAGGGACTGCACCCCACTGCGACAAAAGTGGCAGCCATCGTTAATGCACCCCAGCCTACAAACGTCACAGAGCTACGGTCTTTTCTAGGACTATTAAACTATTATGGTCGGTTCATGAAAGACCTGTCGACGGTGCTGCAGCCGCTACATCAACTACTGAAGAAGGAAGTTGATTGGCAATGGACTACTAAATGTGCAGCAGCATTCAAAGATGCAAAAGAACAGTTAGTAAAAAGCTCAGTAGTAGTGCACTATGACACCAAGAAACCCCTGAGATTAGCTTCCGATGCATCCCCTTATGGAATCGGGGCTGTCATATCTCACATAATGGAAAATGGAGATGAGAAACCGATCGCATTTGCATCGCGTACATTGACAGAGGCAGAAAACAAATATAGTCAGATAGAGAAAGAGGCTTTGGCCATAATTTTTGGCGTGACTAAATTTCATAAATATTTATATGGCCGAAAGTTCAGTTTAATAACTGACCACAAGCCCCTTCTTGCTATTTTGGGACCCAAGTCTGAAATTCCCACTTTAGCTGCTCTGCGAATGCAGCGCTGGGCGCTGAGACTGATGGCTTATGACTACAGTATAGAGTACAGAACGTCAGCAGAAAATGCCAATGCAGATGCGTTATCTAGACTGCCGGGGAAGGAAAAGGATAACACAGCGGAGGAAAACGGCATCTTCTATTTCTCAGTAGTAGATGAGCTTCCCGTGCAAGCTACAGAGATTGCACAGAGGACTCTCAGGGACCCAGTCCTATGCAAAGTAC
This sequence comes from Stigmatopora argus, assembly GCF_051989625.1. Lineage (NCBI taxonomy): Eukaryota > Metazoa > Chordata > Actinopteri > Syngnathiformes > Syngnathidae > Stigmatopora > Stigmatopora argus. Next base: position 180,243 of record NW_027520054.1, read on the forward strand.
TGGAGCTGACTCGGTCTGGATGGCCAAGTCAAAACAAGGACGAGAGACTGAAACCATACTTTTTCAGGAAAAATGAACTGTCGGTGGAACAAGGTTGCATATTGTGGGGAATTCGAGTTATCATTCCACCAGCACACCGAGAGCGACTACTGCATGATCTTCACCTAGGACACCCGGGAGGGTGCAGGATGAAGGCCTTGGCCAGGAGCTATTTGTGGTGGCCGCAGTTGGACAGTGACATAGAACATACAGTACAACAATGTGACGCCTGTCAGAGTGTGAGGAAACTACCTGCAACCGCACCTCTACACGTCTGGAAATGGCCGACTAGAGTTTGGCAGAGAATACATATTGACTTTGCAGAGAAAGACCAACACCACTTTTTAGTACTAGTGGACAGTCATTCAAAATGGCTGGAGGTCATCGCCATGGCAACAACCACAGCAACCAAAATGATTGAGGCGTTGCGGAATATTTTTGCTTCCTACGGGCTTCCTGAGGAGATTGTTTCTGACAACGGACCTCAATTCACTTCGCAGGAGTACAAGACATTCCTGCTGAGCAACGGAATAAAACAAACTTTGGTACCAGCTTACCATCCCGCTTCCAATGGAGCGGCAGAGCGAGCAGTTCAGACAGTGAAAGCATCACTGCTGAAACAAGTACTCGAGGAGAAGAAACAAAAGGTCACAATAACTATGCAGCACAGGCTAGCTAACTTCCTGATAGCATACAGGAGTACACCGCACACTGTTACAGGATGTGCACCAGCGGAACTGTTTTTAAAACGTCAAATCAGGACCAGGTTCAGTTTACTGAAACCAGATCTCGCTCGAGTGGTGGAAGCAAAACAAGAGAAGCAGAAACACTATCATGATAGAACCACCTCCAAGCTGAGACATCTGTCTGAGGGTGACTCAGTTCTGATCCGGAATTTCCGTGGAGGGAAGGAGAGGTGGACAAAAGGAACAGTGGAAAAGAGACTCGGACCAGTCACCTACCTGGTGTGGAATGGTGTGAGCCGACGCTCGATCCACATTGATCATCTGCTGTACAACCAACCGTCCAGACCAGAGACATTGGAGCTTCCGGATGAGCAGCTGGACATCACAAACAAGTACCCTGTGGTGGTTCACGCAGATGTGGGGGGGAAAGGCACACCTGGAGCAGTAGGTGGTAGCCCGTACTCACCTGAAGAGACACGTGTAACATCTTCGCCAGGCTCAGTGGCCTGTGACAAGACAGTTACACCTGACAACCGAGCAGTCAGTTCCCCAGAGGTGTGTGGGCGCAGGTACCCAGTGAGAGATAGAGCACCTCCGAAGCAACTGAATTTGTGATCGGTCAGTTGTGAGGAACGTCGTTCCTAAAATAAAAGAGTTCCTGTTCATACAAAAATGTGAAAAGAGTTCCTGAGATTGAAATGTCAAAGACTGGAATATTGAGTCTAATGGTTGTGTTAGCAGTAATAATTTAGTTACAAGTTGAGAAGTAAAATTATAAAAAGTTAATGAGGCAAAGATAATTGTTGGAGTTGAGTGCTAAGTCTAAATAGGAACTTCATAGTTAAAGGGGGAGGAGTGTAATATATTGATAATGATAGTTGCCTCGGGTTATGGAAGTGTGTTTAACCACGCCACCTGGAGCCGTGGGGTAGCACAGCGTAACCCGGACGTAGTAGTGTTGTGTGTCCGGTTTGTTTGTGTGTGTGTGTGGTTGTTGTTGGACAGTGGCAATAAAGAGCTACACGTGTTTTACCCTGGCTCCGCCGTCTATTGCTGTTATGGATATATTAACAGTTATATAAACTGCAAAGTTATTACAGTAATGAAAAGGATAAATACAACTTCCAACTTTACAGTGGTGCAGTGGCAAAGACAATGGGTCAGAACTTCAGGTGGACTCAAGTTCAAATCAGAAGTGAGTTTGATTCCACTCTTTGCAATTCTCAAATTGTTTATTGAGGTAATTAAAAAGATAAATACAGACACTCCTCAACTTACGAACGCAATTGGTTCCGAGCGATTGTTCATAAGTTGAATTTGTTTGTAAGTTGATTTAGTGCTATATTTTGTATTATAATTTATGTTTAAGGCCTATATAAGTATATTGAAGGTTTATATAAGTGCATTTGTATGTTTAAGGCTTGTATAAGTAACACGCATTGGTTTGTACTGAAAAAAAAAAAAAATTAATAAAATGGAGAGAATATGTACAGTACTGTAGAGAGAGAGATAGATTTATGTATTAGAAACTGGCCAAAAGAAGCGACCTAATGACGATTGCACAGTTTTCTTCTTTTTTTCATCATAAATGATGCAGTAGCACTGTATGGCATCATTCAATTGATTTGCAAACTTTGTGCAACGTTCAATATTTGGGTCCTGCTGCTCGATCTTTCTGTTTATAAATGGTACTGAATGTGCAACGCTCACCACTTTCTGACGCGCATCAAGCTTCGTTATTATTGCCACTCGTTTCAAATGAAATGGCTTGCCTCTTCCTTGCAACTCCCTCAATAGAAGCCTTTAGCTTTTTACCAACCATATTCAATATTGGATGCATGAGATATTTAATGATACAAATGAAAAAGGTTCTTTGCACACTGGAGATACATTCACGCACTTCCGCATTGCAACGAAGAAGGTAGATGCTGGGTGAGCTGAGCTCTCACAGCGCCAGGCGTCGGTATTAGCGGCGGAAAGGAGTACTACTCCGAAAAAGACGCGAAATACAAAATTGGACTTGCGAACATTTTTGGACTTAAACGCAATTTGCAGACATGTTCGTATGTACCGTTGTTCGTAAGTTGAATGTTCGTAAGTAGGGGAGCGTCTGTATAACTTCCAATCACATCATTTCAGAAGACACTGTGGTCCAGTGGCAAGAACAATGGGTTGAAATTGAAGTTGGACACAAGTTCAAATCTGGAGTGAGTTCAAGTCCACTCTTTGCAAATCTCAAATTGTTTATTGAGGTGATGAAAATGATAAATATAACTTCCAATCATCTCATTTCAGAAGTCACTGTGGTCCAGTGGCAAAGACAATGGGTCAGACAGACCTCAAATTAGTGGATGTGACTGCCATGTGGGAGATGGGGTTCGAATCCCGCTCTCGTTTGACTAATCACTACACTAGTAGTTCAGTAAATGGGTAATCCTTTTTTCATTCAAATAAAGACTTTGTCATTTTTTTCAGCAAAACAGAAGACAGTTGGGAGGGGTGGTTCCTGGTGGTGTTCGACAGTCGGTCCAAAAATGTTCGCAAGTTCAATTTTGTATTTCGCGCCTTTTGCGGAGTAGTACTTCTTTCCGCCGCTAATACCGACGCCTGGCGCTGTGAGAGCTCAGCTCACCCAGCATCTACCTTCTTCTTCGTTGCAGTGCGGAAGTGCGTGAATGTATCTCCAGTGTGCAAAGAACCTTTTTCATTTTTATCATGAAATATCTCGTGCAGCCATTATTCAATATGGTTGGTGAAAAGCTAAAGGCTTCTATTGAGGGAGTTGCAAGGAAGAGGCAAGCCATTTCATTTGAAACGAGTGGCAATAATAACGAAGCTTGATGCGCGTGAGAGTGGTGAGCGTTTCACGGGCATTGAAGCGTTCGACCGTCAGTACCATTTATAAACAGAAAGATGGAGCAGCAAGACCCAAATATTGAACCTTGCACAAAGTTTGCAAATCAATGGAATGATGCCATACAGTGCTACCGCATCATTTATGATGAAAAAAAAAAGAAAAAACCTGTGCAATTGTCGTTAGATCGCTTCTTTCGGCCACTTTCTAATACATAAATCTCTCGCTCTCTCTCTCTCTATATACCGTACTGTACATATTCTCTCCATTTTATTAAATGTTTTTTTCAGTACAAACCAATGGGTGTTACTTATACAAGCCTTAAACATACAAATGCACTTATATAAACCTTCAATATACTTCTATAGGCCTTAAACATAAATTATAATACAAAATATAGCACTGAATCAACTTACAAACAAATTCAACTTATGAACAATCGCTCAGAACCTAACTCCTTCGTTCGTAAGTAGGGGAGCGTCTGTCTGTACTATCGTTCTTGTTTATATATCATGCTTGTGATAACTTTGCACTTTATATAACTGTTAATATTACCCTAACAGCAATAGACGGCAGAGCCAGGGTTCACAAATGTGTAGTTTATTTCAACACAACACCACACAACACCCCACCTCACCCCACCCCACTCCACTCCAGGCTCCATTGGTTTGATGCAGAGCTGTGAAGTGGTTTCGCAACTTGAATTTGAAATGAAGGTCTAAGCCAGTGGATTCGAATTCTAACGCTCGATGACATACCTCCTCCTCGGTCCGTGTGCGCCAGTTCGGATTTTAGGTTATTGTTCCTCAAACAATGACCGGAGCTCCATCTCCTGCCTGGAGTGGACAGCAGTAAACCTGCGCTTCAACATCAACACCATCCTGCGAACCTGAGAACGTCAGATGGCGTCATTTTTCCAGTCCATAGTAGGTCATCAATCAAGCAGGGTTCCCACATTCAGACAAATGACAACTAAAAACACTACTAACCCTCGACATTTCGTTCGGTGACCGCAGGCAATCCAGCACGTGCTGTAAGCGGATGCCCACGGTCGACGTTAGCTGGTGATGATGTCGAGTCACCGTACGCTGCACCACCGACTGGTGCCGGATTCGCTCCTCCAAGCGGGTCTGCACCTATGACGTGGTCCCAACAGATGGTTTGTCAGCAATCCACAAGATGGCATCGAGCAGGGCCTTACCACAGCCGAGTGCTCAAATTTAGTCCGCAGCTCGTCGCAATGACGGACGGCTCGCTAATGACCAATAGGACATTTGACTCATTCATTTTGTTGTAGCTGTTTCATTTGGATATAGTATTACCACTGTAGGAGTAAAACTATGGTTGTTAACTCGATGACAATGAACAAAAGGTCTACTGTCTGAGTTTGTTCGACGGGACCAGACGGAGTTAAGGAATTAGGGATAGGTGCTAAAACTGCACGTCTAAGACTAGCGATAGCCAACTGGTTTGACTTCTCGATTCCCAGCGCAGAAGCGCCACTCTTTCTTCGGTCTTCTCAGAAAGCATCTAATGGCACATTAGGACATGGACTAGAAACAAAATCTCATCCTCATCTTCTCTGGGCAATGTTAAAGGTTCATTCCAATTTGGTATCTTGACAGTGGACATAAAAACCCACCTGTTCTAAATCCTCCTGTGTCTTCGCCAATTGAACCTGCAGCCTTTCTTTTTCTGCCTGTGACATAAAGACAACATCATACATGTCAAGTGATACATTTTCCCAGTGTTTTATACCTTTTGTAATCATTTTAAATGGTGTACGCCGTATAACAACTTTTGTGCGAGAAAAAAATGGTTTTTAAAAAAGGGCCGTTATTTGTAAAAAACGCCAGCCCTTATTTTGAAAATGTGCTGCAGTTTCACTCCAAGCCAGCTAGGGTGTCCCGAGCAATGTGTTCATGAACATGTGGTCCAATGCAGGTGCTGTTGCCCCCCGCCCGCATGAGCCAAAAGAGGATGAGACAGTTGAATCACGCATCACCTGGAGCAAAGTCACGAGGTCACCCACGTATTCATTGACTTGCTCGACCGTGGCCCGTGTGAGTGTCAAAGACAATCTGGTGACGCTGGAAAACTCGTCGCTCGCCACTATGCTCAATTGGGCTGAGCCGTCCAGCGAGGGAGAGTCGGAGGAGAGCAGCAAGTCATGCCTGCGGAAGAAAACAAAAGAGAAAAAGACTTGTTGGGGTGCACATTCCTTAGGAGATGAAACAAAAGGAGGAGAACCTAGGGTACCTGAACTCGCTGGAACTCTGTTCGCTCCCACATTTCCCAAAACACTTCATCAGCGCTTCAGGAAATGACTCGAATTGCATTTGAAGGTTATACCTCACTTTTAAACTGCACACAAAAATAAAATAAAGGTGTTTTAAAATGACACACTGAATGGAATGGAATGCAATGCTGGTCAATTCTTCCCAGACAGACCTCAGGAAGTCCTCTTGGCATAGACGGCAGGAAAACATGAAAGAATGATCCGGCACATCCACCAATTTCACAACGAGATCCTTAAACCAAAAAGAAAAGGTCAATCAATAGACACATTGCTTACCACTCCCAGAAAGCCAACACACATTTTATGTCCAAGAAGAATTCTAATTTTATTTGCAAAATGTTTGAGTAATGATGAAAAATAAATAATAATGATACAGTACAGACGCTCCCCTACTTACGAACATTCGACTTACGAACAACGGTACATACGAACATGTCTGCAAATTGCGTTTATGTCGAAAAATGTTCGCAAGTTCGATTTTGTATTGCGCGCCTTTTTCCGAGTAGTGCTTCTTTCCGCCGCTAATACCGACGACGCCTGGCGCTGAGAGCGCTCGGCTCACCCAGCATCCACCTTCCTCTGCCCAGTTCGTTGCAGTGCGTAAGTTGCGCAAGTGCGTGACGTATCTCCAGTGCGCAAAGAACCTTTTTCATTTTTATCATGAAATATCTCGTGCAGCCATTATTCAATATGGTTGGTGAAAAGCGAAAGGCTTCTAGTGAAGGAGATGCAAGCCATTTCATTTGAAACCAGTGGCAATAATTACGAAGCTTGATGCGCGTGAGAAAGTGGTGAGCGTTGCACGGGAATACAACTTGAATCGTTCCACCGACCGTCAGTACCATTTATAAACAGAAAGATGGAGCAGCAGGACCCAAATATTGAACGTTGCACAAAGTTTGCAAATCAATTGAATGATCCCATACAGTGCTACCGCATCATTTATGATGAAAAAAAGAAGAAAACGGTGCAATTGTCGTTAGATCGCTTCTTTCGGCCAGTTTCTAATACATAAATCTCTCTCTCTCTCTCTCTCTATACAGTACTGTACATATTCTCTCCATTTTATTAAATGTTTTTTTTTTCAGTACAAACCAATGCGTGTTACTTATACAAGCCTTAAACATACAAATGCACTTATATTTACCTTCAATATACTTATATCGGCCTTAAAGATAAATGATAATACAAAATATAGCACTGAATCAACTTACCAACTAATTCAACTTATGAACAACCGCTCGGAACCTAACTCCTTCGTTCGTAAGTAGGGGAGCGTCTGTACATGCTATTTCCATGTGTAACACAAATTTGGCCACAAGACATGGATGGTTTAAATTGAGGTTGCAATGTCACTCATTCTCAATAATGAAGACTTTTCTCATGGCACTTTTATTTAACATGAAGACAGTAAAGCACAGGATTTTTGATAGATTTGAAAAAAAAATGCTGTACTCACGTGTTTTTGAGGATCACTTGTGCTCGGCTGAAGTCCCATGGTGATGCGGAGGTTTTTTTTTCTGCAAGTATAAAGGACTGTTTTCAGGGTTGATACAAGCAACTTCTGCAGACATGTAGTATTTTGAAATTGGCATCGAATTGACCAGCCACAAATGTTAAATGTGTCAGTATTTTGTTGTCTACTAATACCTTTGACTAGAATTAAACTAGACACAGAATTCTTAACGGTTAAATAGTCCAAGAAATTGAAAGGTTACCGGGTACATACCTGTCAACCTGGGCCAATTCCTCCCCGTATTAATGATTGGAATCCCCCGTATTAAGCAATAGAAAACCGTACAAATGCAACGCGGCACATATTTACTCACATAGGGTGCACGTGTGCAAGTGTTATGGTCGCGCCGCGTTGTCGTGACGCGACCGTGAATGTATTCGGACCCATAGCTGCTTAAATAACGAAACAGGAAATGATTTAATCCTTTCCTGTTTCGTGTGAAAGGGGAATGCGTGTGCGCATATCATGCTTAAAGCATGACAATATTAGCAGTTGACGATGGCGTTTTCGTCTGCTACCAGTGACCGAGACGATCCGGATTAGAGCCGAAATGCGTCAAACGAGATCCGTTTTACAAAAAACGTACTTAAAAAAAATCCCGTACAAAAGTTGTTATACGGCGTACACAATTTGAAATGATCAAAAAACGTATAAAATAAGGGGAAAACGTATAAGTTGACAGGTATGCGGGGAATAGTCACCGCCATTACTTAGACACAGAATTCTTAACTTTAAAATAGCCCCGGGGACTAAATTGACAGGTCAAAACTTGACTATCTTTGCTAAAACAACAATAAGGACCTCAAAAAGTAGGCTTTTTCTCAGATTACCTGTCGTTGGAGCCTTCACACTTAACGGTGACTTCAAAAACTTCAGTCAGTCTCAAAGCCATGGCGATAGATAGCGTGACTTATCGCGAAGATTGCCAGGGAAATTTATACGCTCCACTTCTTCTTCGTCTTCTTCTTCTTCTTCTTCGTCTTCTTCTTCTTCTTCTTCTTCTTCTTCTTCTTCTTCTTCTTCTTCTTCTTCTTCTTCTTCTTCTTCTTCTTCTTCTTCTTCTTCTTCTTCGTCTCCTCCTAGCGGTTGCAGTTTGCAAACAAGTTCACAATGTATCACTACGACTAACCAGAATGGATGATTGATCTTGCAATTTAGTCAAATGACATTGAAAAAGTAATACACAATAATACTATGTATTTATTTGTACCATTAAAAAAGACAACAATTGAGAAAAGCATTGATAATAATCCGATTTTATTGTTATTACAACATTAATGATAATAATAAGAATCCAAAAGACAAGGCACGACTAAAACACTACCTTGATAACGCTAAACCTGAAGAAAGTTTATTGAAGAATATTCTCGAACTGATTCAAAAACAAAAAGCTTCATTTTGAGCTCCACAAGAGCATCTAAATCCAGCACCAAAGTTCCTCATTTTTTCAAAATGGTATTTATAGTTTGTTTTTTGTTTTTATTATATTTTTACAGGGGAAATGACACTGGTTGTGTTAAATGTGTATACAGACAGTGGGTCAAAAAATGAGGACAATGAAACACATGTTTTTCTGTTTGAAATGAAGTGTAGTAAAATTCGAAATAAATGTTCAAATGGAGATGTACTTTTGGTCTGCCTGGCCCGTGATTTGAATCAAATTGTGGAAAATGGACTAACATTGCATCATTGTCCAATGAAACCATATCGTAACGTACATTTGATGATATACAGGCCAAATTTTTGGAATGACTGATACTATGAAATGATGAATGAATTTTGAGGGGTACTGGGGGGTCATTGTGGGAGTCGTACTTGTTTATGTTGTTGACAACTTATTATGTTGACTACTTAGCGGTCCCTCCCCTAATGCCGCAGGTGGAAGGAACCGCTAACCTTCTGGGCCTCCCTGGCTCGATTTGTTTGCTGCTCCATTTGGTGCAGAGCCGTGTTCAGAGAGGCAATCTTGCACTTCAGCAACGTTTCCTCCCGCTCGCCGCGCTGGCATTCCCGCTGTTACAATGGCGCCGCGTCGTTGTGGCGCCATCGGGAATGGGTTAGTACCCAGGTGCGGGAAGCAGGAGGGGAATCGAGGCAGTTAGCTTCAAACAACATCTTTAACTGACTACTGGGATCTACAAATACACAGGCAAAACAGGGGGCAATCCGCCGATTGACCACAGCAGCTGCTCTCTCTGACGGCACGTCAGGAGGGACAAACGGGGCCGCTCCTCGCATTCCTCCTGCACACAAACCAAAGTGCAATGTTTTTTGAAGTTGACATAGCTATGTCGTACTGCCAAACATCACGTCAAATGATTGTGCATAACCACTTTGAGGTCTCTCACTGTCATTTTTGTGCACATAGGTTGCAATAAATCAACAGTAGTGCATTCACTTAAACTAACATTTCCGTATTTTTCCAGGGCACCTGAATATAAGTCGCACCGACCGGCCAAAGAAAACACACTGAAGACAAAAGAAAAATGTATAAATCGCAATGGTGTATTAAGTCGCATTTTTGGGAGGGCAATATTTGATTGGATTAGAAACCAAGAACTAACCCAAAATCCAAACAAGAGGTTAATTAGGCATCGGGGTCAACTTAACAGTTTTTCAGATAACCAGAATACAGCCTAAAAAAAAAACCACAGGCTTTTGGTGGTCAGAGAGAAAAACATAAGTCGCACTGGAGTATGAGCCTGGAAAATAGGGTCATGTTTTATAAATGTCGTACATTGTTAAGAGGTTATTTTTGCGCTCATCATTTCTCATCTCATTTGCCACAAGGGCATTGTCGTCGTATACAAAAAGTACAGAGGTAGCTGTAAGATTATATCAGTTTTTGTGAGTATAAAAGCATCGTTCTCATACAAATTGTGAATGGCTGACATGTCAGCATAAAAACTCAACAGTCTGACTGAATAATCAATCTTAGTCTTGTGATTGGGTTGACATGTCAGCACAAACACTCAACTGTCCGACACTGATCAATTACTTTTTGCCCTGCAAATGACTGAAACGTATCTGTTCAAAGTCCTGCTGACAACTGTCAGTTTTGCCTGTATATAAGACTCACTCACTGGTCATTCAGTGAAAGCTGCAAGGACAACAGACTGTGAGCGATCACGCTATTTGAGCTCTCCCCATTTCTGCAGTCCGGTAATAAACTTATTTCCTTTAAATTGATCTTGCTCTTTCTTAACCTGTTCCTGAAGTTGTATTTTCAGATCTATCAGTAGCTAGCACTGGTTCTGAAATGAATTGGATCCAGCGGAAGTGGTTTGGCAACTTGAATTTGAAATGAAGGTCTAAGCCAGTGGATTCGAATTCTAATGCTCGACGACATACCTCCTCCTCCGTCCGTGTGCGCCAGTTTGGATTTTAGGTTATTGTTCCTCAAACAATGACCGGAGTTCCGTCTTCTGCCTGTTGTTCAGAGTAGCAAACTGGCGCTGGAACATCGTCACCATCTTGTGAGCCTGAGAACGTCAGATGGCGTCATTTTTCCAGTCCATACATAGTAGGTCATCAATCAAGCAGGGTTCCCACATTCAGACAAATGACAACTAAAAACACGACTAACCTTCCCCAGATCGTGAAATGATAATCCCAGGCATTTCAGCGTCTGTCTGAGACGCTGGTCCACGGTGTCCATTGCCTGCTTGTGTTGTTGGATCACCTTATGCTCCAGCACCGACTGGTGTTGTATTTTTTTTGCCAAGCGGGTCTGCACCTATGACGTGGTCCCAACAGATGGTTTGTCAGCAATCCACAAGATGGCATCGAGCAGGGCCTTACCACAGCCGAGTGCTCAAATTTAGTCCGCAGCTCGTCGCAATGACGGACGGCTCGCTAATGACCAATAGGACATTTGACTCATTCATTTTGTTGTAGCTGTTTCATTTGGATATAGTATTACCACTGTAGGAGTAAAACTATGGTTGTTAACTCGATGACAATGAACAAAAGGTCTACTGTCTGAGTTTGTTCGACGGGACCAGACGGAGTTAAGGAATTAGGGATAGGTGCTAAAACTGCACGTCTAAGACTAGCGATAGCCAACTGGTTTGACTTCTCGATTCCCAGCGCAGAAGCGCCACTCTTTCTTCGGTCTTCTCAGAAAGCATCTAATGGCACATTAGGACATGGACTAGAAACAAAATCTCATCCTCATCCTCTCTGGGCAATGTTAAAGGTTCATTCCGATTTGGTATCTTGACAGTGGACATAAAAACCCACCTGTTCTAAATCCTGCCGTGTCTTCGCCAATTGAACCTGCTGCCTTTCTTTTTGCGCCTGTGACATAAAGACAACATCATACATGTCAAGTGATACTTTTTCCCAGTGTTTTATACCTTTTGTAATCATTTTAAATGGTGTACGCCGTATAGCAACTTTTGTACGAGAAAAAAATGGTTTTTAAAAATGGGCCGTTATTTGTAAAAAACGCCAGCCCTTATTTTGAAAATGTGCTGCAGTTTCACTCCAAGCCAGCTAGGGTGTCCCGAGCAATGTGTTCATGAACATGTGGTCCAATGCAGGTGCTGTTGCCCCCCGCCCGCATGAGCCAAAAGAGGATGAGACAGTTGAATCACGCATCACCTGGAGCAAAGTCACAAGGTCGCCCACGTATTCTTCTTTGACTTGCTCGACCGGGGCCCGTGTGAGCGGCAAAGACAATCTGGTGACGGTGGCAAACTCGTCGCTCGCCACTATGCTCAATTCGGCTGAGCGGTCCAGCGAGGGAGAGTCGGACGAGAGCACCAAGTCATACCTGGGGAACAAAACAAAAGAGAAAAAGACTTGTTGGGGTGCACATTCCTTAGGAGATGAAACAAAAGGAGGAGAACCTAGGGTACCTGGACTCGCTGGAACTCTGTTCGCTCCCACATTTCCCAAAACACTTCATCAGCGCTTCAGGAAATGACCCAAATTCCATATGAAAGCCATATCTCTCTTTCAAACTGCACACAAAAATAAAATCAAGGTGTTTTAAAATGACACACTGAATGGAATGGAATGGAATGGAATGGAATGGAATGGAATGGAATGGAATGGAATGCAATGCTGGTCAATTCTTCCCAGACAGACCTCGGGAAGTCCTCTTGGCAAAGACAGCAGGAAAACATGAACGAATGATCCGTCACATCCACTAAGGTCACAACGAGATCCTTAAAGCAAAAAGAAAAGGTCAATCAATAGACACATTGCTTACCACTCCCAGAAAGCCAACACACATTTTATGTCCAAGAAGAATTCTAATTTTATTTGCAAAATGTTTGAGTAATGATTAAAAATTAAATAATAATGATACAGTACAGACGCTCCCCTACTTACGAACATTCGACTTACGAACAACGGTACATACGAACATGTCTGCAAATTGCGTTTATGTCGAAAAATGTGAGTCACTTCGATTTTGTATTGCGGGCCTTTTTCCGAGTAGTGCTTCTTTCCGCCGCTAATACCGACGACGCCTGGCGCTGAGAGCGCTCGGCTCACCCAGCATCCACCTTCCTCTGCCCAGTTCGTTGCAGTGCGCAAGTTGCGCAAGTGCGTGACGTATCTCCAGTGCGCAAAGAACCTTTTTCATTTTTATCATGAAATATCTCGTGCAGCCATTATTCAATATGGTTGGTGAAAAGCGAAAGGCTTCTAGTGAAGGAGATGCAAGGAAGAGGCAAGCCATTTCATTTGAAACCAGTGGCAATAATTACGAAGCTTGATGCGCGTGAGAAAGTGGTGAGCGTTGCACGGGAATACAACTTGAATCGTTCCACCGACCGTCGGTACCATTTCTAAACAGAAAGATGGAGCAGCAGGACCCAAATATTGAACCTTGCACAAAGTTTGCAAATCAATTGAATGATGCCATACAGTGCTACCGCATCATTTATGATGAAAAAAAGAAGAAAACGGTGCAATTGTCGTTAGATCGCTTCTTTCGGCCACTTTCTAATACATAAATCTCTCTCTCTCTCTCTCTCTATATACAGTACTGTACATATTCTCTCCATTTTATTAAATGTTTTTTTTTTTTTTCAGTACAAACCAATGCGTGTTACTTATAAAAGCCTTAAACATACAAATGCACTTATATAAACCTTCAATATACTTATATCGGCCTTAAACATAAATTATAATACAAAATATAGCACTGAATCAACTTACAAACAAATTCAACTTATGAACCAGCTCGGAACCAATTGCGTTCGTAAGTAGGGGAGCGTCTGTATATGTTTTGACGAAAGTTTGGCGACACTCTTTTTCCTTGTCGACGATAATGTCAAATATTTATTCATCTTATTAGACGTGCTTCATAACTGAGCAAAGAATACCCCGAGATTTGGTACAAACGTAAAGCTGGCATGCAAAATGACTTGAATGGCTGGACATCGTAAGGCTTTTTCTTTTAAAAAAAAGTGGTCTATGTAAAGTAAAGCTTTTATTTGTTTAAAAAATAAATACTATGTATATATAGTCAGGCTTTTTTCTTTAAAAATGACCATGTATATTCAGGGTTTTTATTAAAAAATGACCATGTATAGTAAGGCTTTTTTATTAAAAAAAAAAAACGACCATGTACAGTAAAGCGTTTTTCTTAAAAGACGACATAGTATAGTAAGGCTTTTTTTCTTAAAAAATGACATAGTATTGTAAGGCTTTTTTCTTTAAAAAAAAACGACATAGTATTGTAAGGCTTTTTTTTTGTAAAAAACGACATAGTATAGTAAGGCTTTTTTCTTAAAAAACAACATAGTATAGGCTTTTTTCTTTAAAGACGACATAGTATAGTAAGGCTTATTTTCTTTAAAAACGACATAGTATAGTAAGGCTTTTTATTTACAAAAAAGACCATGTAAAGTAAGGCTTTTTTCTTAAAAAATGACCATGTATAGTAAGGCTTTTTTGTTTAAAAAAGACCATGTATAGTAAGGCTTTTTTTCTTAAAAAACGACATAGTATAGTAAGGCTTTTTTTCCTAAAAAAACGACATAGTAAAGTATGGCTTTTTCCCCCTAAAAAAAACGACATAGTATAGCATGGCTTTTTTTCTTGAAAAACGACATAGTAGAGGAAGGCTTTTTCCCTGAAAACCGACATAGTATAGTATGGCTTTTTTCCTTTAAAAAACGACATAGTATAGTAAGGCTTTTTTTTCCTAAAAAACGACATAGTATAGTAAGGCTTTTTTCTTTAAAGACGACATAGTATAGTAAGGCTTATTTTCTTTAAAAACAACACAGTATAGTAAGGCTTTTTTGTCTTTAAAAACGACATAAAGGCTTTTTTGTCTTTAAAAACGACATAAAGGCTTTTTTGTCTTTAAAAACGACTTAAAGTGGTCTATGTAAAGTAAAGCTTTTATTTGTTTAAAAAATAAATACTATGTATATATAGTCAGGCTTTTTTCTTTAAAAATGACCATGTATATTAAGGGTTTTTATTAAAAAATGACCATGTATAGTAAGGCTTTTTTATTTAAAAAAAACGACCATGTACAGTAAAGCGTTTTTCTTAAAAGACGACATAGTATAGTAAGGCTTTTTTTCTTAAAAAATGACATAGTATTGTAAGGCTTTTTTCTTAAAAAAAAACGACATAGTATTGTAAGGCTTTTTTTCGTAAAAAACGACATAGTATAGTAAGGCTTTTTTCTTAAAAAACAACATAGTATAGGCTTTTTTCTTTAAAGACGACATAGTATAGTAAGGCTTTTTTCCCTAAAAAAACGACATCGTATAGTATGGCTTTTTTCCCCTAAAAAAAACGACATAGTATAGCATGACTTTTTTCTTGAAAAACGACATAGTAGAGGAAGGCTTTTTCCCTAAAAAACGACATAGTATAGTATGGCTTTCCCCCCTAAAAAACGACATAGTATAGTATGGCTTTTTTCCTTTAAAAAACGACATAGTATAGTAAGGCTTTTTTTCCTAAAAAACGACATAGTATAGTATGGCTTTTTTTCTTAAAAAACGACATAGTATAGTATGGCTTTTCCCCCCTAAAAAACGACATAATATAGCATGGCTTTTTTTCTTGAAAAACGACATAGTCGAGGAAGGCTTTTTCCCTAAAAAACGACATAGTATAGTATGGCTTTTTTTTTGTAAAAAACGACATAGTATAGTAAGGCTTTTTTCTTAAAAAACAACATAGTATAGGCTTTTTTCTTTAAAGACGACATAGTATAGTAAGGCTTATTTTCTTTGAAAACGACACAGTATAGTAAGGCTTTTTTGTCTTTAAAAACGACATAGTATAGTAAGGCTTTTTATTTACAAAAAAGACCATGTAAAGTAAGGCTTTTTTCTTAAAAAATGACCATGTATAGTAAGGCTTTTTTGTTTAAAAAAGACCATGTATAGTAAGGCTTTTTTTCTTAAAAAACGACATAGTATAGTAAGGCTTTTTTTCCTAAAAAAAACGACATAGTAAAGTATGGCTTTTTCCCCCTAAAAAAAACGACATAGTATAGCATGGCTTTTTTTCTTGAAAAACGACATTGTAGAGGAAGGCTTTTTCCCTGAAAACCCTGATAACTCGTCCATGGCTTTTCCCCCTAAAAAACGACATAGTATAGTATGGCTTTTTTCCTTTAAAAAACGACATAGTATAGTAAGGCTTTTTTTCCTAAAAAAACGACATAGTATAGCATGGCTTTTTTTCTTGAAAAACGACATAGTAGAGGAAGCCTTTTTTTCTTAAAAAACGATATTGTATAGTAAGGCTTCTTTTCTTAAAAAACGACATAGTATAGTAAGGCTTTTTTTCTTTAAAAAATGACAGCAAGTAAGGCTAAGAGAGTCGGAGAATAAATCTGACTTCTGATTCTTCACCTTCTAGTTGTTGCTGTGGTCCACTGGCAAAATCATTGGGTCAGAACATGAGGTGGGAATCAGGAGTGAGTTCAATTCCATTCGTTGCAATTCTCAAATTGTTTATTGAGGTAATTGTAATATATTGATAATGATAGTTGCCTCGGGTTATGGAAGTGTGTTTAACCACGCCACCTGGAGCCGTGGGGTAGCACAGCGTAACCCGGACGTAGTAGTGTTGTGTGTCCGGTTTGTTTGTTTGTGTGTGTGTGGTTGTCGTTGGACAGTGGCGATAAAGAGCTACACGTGTTTTACCCTGGCTCCGCCGTCTATTGCTGTTATGGATATATTAACAGTTATATAAACTGCAAAGTTATTACAGTGGCGACGCGTATGGGATCCCTTTCCAGCGGTAGGGATTAAAAGTTTCGGACGAGGAGATTAAGGCGTTACAAGCGAGTGCTAAGCTAACGGCGGCGCTGCATCATGGCCAGATTCCTGGGAAATCTCGGCGAATACGAGGCACTTAAAGAAGATTTTGAATCTTATTTGGAACGTTTTGAGCAATGGATGATCATCAACGAAGTGGAGGAAGGTAAAAAAACCAACGTGTTCCTGTCTATAATAGGTGCAGAGGCCTACGGACTGTTGAAGGGCCTTTGCATACCAGAGAAGCCTAGTAGCCTCTCATATGAGGTGCTAAGTGGAAGATTAGCATCTCATTACAACCCGAAACCGCTGGTGATCGCGGAGCGATTCAAGTTTCAAAAGAGGAATCAGAGAGAGAAAACGAGTCTGTGTCGGATTATATTGTGGCGTTGAAGCAGCTATCCAGCCACTGCGAATTTGGTCTCCATTTGGACGAAGCAATGAGAGACAGATTTGTTTGTGGATTGAGAGTGGAAGCTATTCAGAGAAGATTACTCGCGGAGCAAGATCTAACATTTAAAAAAACATGTGAACTGTCGTTGTCCATGGAGATGGCATCAAAGAGTACGTTGGAGTTCGCTAGCAAAATGGAAGAACCTGCCACATTAAATAAGATTGACCAGGAAAAGACAAGCAAAAGTGCGTGGAAATACCAACCAGCCACCAGCGATTGGAAAAGTAAAACCACAATTGGAAAATTCAGACCACAGAGAAAAGAGAATCACCAACCCTGTTACAGATGTGGACTGAGCAACCACGCCCCTCAGGAATGCAGGTATAAAGGAGAGACATGTTACAAGTGTTCAAAAGGAGGACACATAGCAAGGATGTGTAAAACGAAAAGTTGGCAAGGACACACAGTATGTAAACGGAAATCAAAATGAGACAACAGGAAGTGCGGATGATGAACTGTGGGAGTCATATCGCTTGAATGCCGTGTATCCCACAAATGCTGTCTGGAATTGGAAGAAGGAAATGACAGTACAGGTCATAGTAGAAGGAACTCCTCTAGAGATGCAACTGGACACAGGGGCGGCGGTAACACTTGTTTCGGAAATTGTGTATAAGAAGCATCTCTCTCATCTGCCTTTGGAAGTAAGTAAAGTGCAGCTGTCAACTTTTTCCGGAGAGAACATTCCTTTGATGGGACAAGTGACGGCCAAGGTAAAATATGGGACCCAGGGTGGGGAGTTAGCATTAGTGATCGTAAAAGGTGACAGACCAGCCCTACTTGGCCGTAACTGGCTCCAAAACTTCAAACTGGACTGGGCACGCATCTTCTCAGTTATACCAGCAAGGGGCGGTAACGACGCAGATGTGGATACAGTGTTGCAGAGACACAAAGCAGTGTTTGCTGAGGAGTTGGGCACTATTCGAAATTTTAAGGCCAACATTACAGTAAAGCCAAATACCAAACCGATCTTCAGGAAGGCCAGACCAGTGCCATATGCATTAAAGAATGCAGTTGAGACTGAGTTAAATCGCCTAGAGAAAGCTGGCATTATCTCAAAGAAAGAACATAGTCAGTGGGCCGCGCCCATAGTAGTGGTACCCAAAGCAGACAAGTCAATTCGTATCTGTGGAGACTATAAGGTCACAGTAAATCAAAGTGTGGAAGAGGAGACCTATCCACTACCAAACGTTGAAGACCTTTTTGCCACCCTAGCTGGAGGCATTCTTTTCAGCAAGTTAGACTTGTCACAGGCTTACCAACAGCTGGAGTTAGGAAAAGACTCAGAAAAGTATTTGACAATAAATACTCACAAAGGACTGTATGTGTATCATAGACTTTCATACGGAGTGTCCAGTGCTCCTTCCATATTTCAGAATGTGATGGACCAGATACTCCAAGGCTTGGAGCATGTCACCTGTTTTTTAGACGACATTTTGGTCACAGGAAAGACAAGAGCTGAACACCTGAGGAATCTGGAGGAGGTACTGAGCCGCCTGGAGAGCTACGGGGTAAGAGTGAAAAGAGCAAAATGTGATTTCATGAAGGAGAAAGTAGAATACCTGGGGCATCTGATAGATAAGGAGGGACTGCACCCCACTGCGACAAAAGTGGCAGCCATCGTTAATGCACCCCAGCCTACAAACGTCACAGAGCTACGGTCTTTTCTAGGACTATTAAACTATTATGGTCGGTTCATGAAAGACCTGTCGACGGTGCTGCAGCCGCTACATCAACTACTGAAGAAGGAAGTTGATTGGCAATGGACTACTAAATGTGCAGCAGCATTCAAAGATGCAAAAGAACAGTTAGTAAAAAGCTCAGTAGTAGTGCACTATGACACCAAGAAACCCCTGAGATTAGCTTCCGATGCATCCCCTTATGGAATCGGGGCTGTCATATCTCACATAATGGAAAATGGAGATGAGAAACCGATCGCATTTGCATCGCGTACATTGACAGAGGCAGAAAACAAATATAGTCAGATAGAGAAAGAGGCTTTGGCCATAATTTTTGGCGTGACTAAATTTCATAAATATTTATATGGCCGAAAGTTCAGTTTAATAACTGACCACAAGCCCCTTCTTGCTATTTTGGGACCCAAGTCTGAAATTCCCACTTTAGCTGCTCTGCGAATGCAGCGCTGGGCGCTGAGACTGATGGCTTATGACTACAGTATAGAGTACAGAACGTCAGCAGAAAATGCCAATGCAGATGCGTTATCTAGACTGCCGGGGAAGGAAAAGGATAACACAGCGGAGGAAAACGGCATCTTCTATTTCTCAGTAGTAGATGATCTTCCCGTGCAAGCTACAGAGATTGCACAGAGGACTCTCAGGGACCCAGTCCTATGCAAAGTACTGGAGCTGACTCGGTCTGGATGGCCAAGTCAAAACAAGGACGAGAGACTGAAACCATACTTTTTCAGGAAAAATGAACTGTCGGTGGAACAAGGTTGCATATTGTGGGGAATTCGAGTTATCATTCCACCAGCACACCGAGAGCGACTACTGCATGATCTTCACCTAGGACACCCGGGAGGGTGCAGGATGAAGGCCTTGGCCAGGAGCTATTTGTGGTGGCCGCAGTTGGACAGTGACATAGAACATACAGTACAACAATGTGACGCCTGTCAGAGTGTGAGGAAACTACCTGCAACCGCACCTCTACACGTCTGGAAATGGCCGACTAGAGTTTGGCAGAGAATACATATTGACTTTGCAGAGAAAGACCAACACCACTTTTTAGTAGTAGTGGACAGTCATTCAAAATGGCTGGAGGTCATCGCCATGGCAACAACCACAGCAACCAAAATGATTGAGGCGTTGCGGAATATTTTTGCTTCCTACGGGCTTCCTGAGGAGATTGTTTCTGACAACGGACCTCAATTCACTTCGCAGGAGTACAAGACATTCCTGCTGAGCAACGGAATAAAACAAACTTTGGTACCAGCTTACCATCCCGCTTCCAATGGAGCGGCAGAGCGAGCATTTCAGACAGTGAAAGCATCACTGCTGAAACAAGTACTCGAGGAGAAGAAACAAAAGGTCACAATAACTATGCAGCACAGGCTAGCTAACTTCCTGATAGCATACAGGAGTACACCGCACACTGTTACAGGATGTGCACCAGCGGAACTGTTTTTAAAACGTCAAATCAGGACCAGGTTCAGTTTACTGAAACCAGATCTCGCTCGAGTGGTGGAAGCAAAACAAGAGAAGCAGAAACACTATCATGATAGAACCACCTCCAAGCTGAGACATCTGTCTGAGGGTGACTCAGTTCTGATCCGGAATTTCCGTGGAGGGAAGGAGAGGTGGACAAAAGGAACAGTGGAAAAGAGACTCGGACCAGTCACCTACCTGGTGTGGAATGGTGTGAGCCGACGCTCGATCCACATTGATCATCTGCTGTACAACCAACCGTCCAGACCAGAGACATTGGAGCTTCCGGATGAGCAGCTGGACATCACAAACAAGTACCCTGTGGTGGTTCACGCAGATGTGGGGGGGAAAGGCACACCTGGAGCAGTAGGTGGTAGCCCGTACTCACCTGAAGAGACACGTGTAACATCTTCGCCAGGCTCAGTGGCCTGTGACAAGACAGTTACACCTGACAACCGAGCAGTCAGTTCCCCAGAGGTGTGTGGGCGCAGGTACCCAGTGAGAGATAGAGCACCTCCGAAGCAACTGAATTTGTGATCGGTCAGTTGTGAGGAACGTCGTTCCTAAAATAAAAGAGTTCCTGTTCATACAAAAATGTGAAAAGAGTTCCTGAGATTGAAATGTCAAAGACTGGAATATTGAGTCTAATGGTTGTGTTAGCAGTAATAATTTAGTTACAAGTTGAGAAGTAAAATTATAAAAAGTTAATGAGGCAAAGATAATTGTTGGAGTTGAGTGCTAAGTCTAAATAGGAACTTCATAGTTAAAGGGGGAGGAGTGTAATATATTGATAATGATAGTTGCCTCGGGTTATGGAAGTGTGTTTAACCACGCCACCTGGAGCCGTGGGGTAGCACAGCGTAACCCGGACGTAGTAGTGTTGTGTGTCCGGTTTGTTTGTGTGTGTGTGTGTGGTTGTTGTTGGACAGTGGCAATAAAGAGCTACACGTGTTTTACCCTGGCTCCGCCGTCTATTGCTGTTATGGATATATTAACAGTTATATAAACTGCAAAGTTATTACAGTAATGAAAAGGATAAATACAACTTCCAACTTTACAGTGGTGCAGTGGCAAAGACAATGGGTCAGAACTTCAGGTGGACTCAAGTTCAAATCAGAAGTGAGTTTGATTCCACTCTTTGCAATTCTCAAATTGTTTATTGAGGTAATTAAAAGGATAAATACAGACACTCCTCAACTTACGAACGCAATTGGTTCCGAGCGATTGTTCATAAGTTGAATTTGTTTGTAAGTTGATTTAGTGCTATATTTTGTATTATAATTTATGTTTAAGGCCTATATAAGTATATTGAAGGTTTATATAAGTGCATTTGTATGTTTAAGGCTTGTATAAGTAACACGCATTGGTTTGTACTGAAAAAAAAAAAAATTAATAAAATGGAGAGAATATGTACAGTACTGTAGAGAGAGAGATAGATTTATGTATTAGAAACTGGCCAAAAGAAGCGACCTAATGACGATTGCACAGTTTTCTTCTTTTTTTCATCATAAATGATGCAGTAGCACTGTATGGCATCATTCAATTGATTTGCAAACTTTGTGCAACGTTCAATATTTGGGTCCTGCTGCTCGATCTTTCTGTTTAGAAATGGTACTGAATGTGCAACGCTCACCACTTTCTGACGCGCATCAAGCTTCGTTATTATTGCCACTCGTTTCAAATGAAATGGCTTGCCTCTTCCTTGCAACTCCCTCAATAGAAGCCTTTAGCTTTTTACCAACCATATTCAATATTGGATGCATGAGATATTTAATGATACAAATGAAAAAGGTTCTTTGCACACTGGAGATACATTCACGCACTTCCGCATTGCAACGAAGAAGGTAGATGCTGGGTGAGCTGAGCTCTCACAGCGCCAGGCGTCGGTATTAGCGGCGGAAAGGAGTACTACTCCGAAAAAGACGCGAAATACAAAATTGGACTTGCGAACATTTTTGGACTTAAACGCAATTTGCAGACATGTTCGTATGTACCGTTGTTCGTAAGTTGAATGTTCGTAAGTAGGGGAGCGTCTGTATAACTTCCAATCACATCATTTCAGAAGACACTGTGGTCCAGTGGCAAGAACAATGGGTTGAAATTGAAGTTGGACACAAGTTCAAATCTGGAGTGAGTTCAAGTCCACTCTTTGCAAATCTCAAATTGTTTATTGAGGTGATGAAAATGATAAATATAACTTCCAATCATCTCATTTCAGAAGTCACTGTGGTCCAGTGGCAAAGACAATGGGTCAGACAGACCTCAAATTAGTGGATGTGACTGCCATGTGGGAGATGGGGTTCGAATCCTGCTCTCGTTTGACTAATCACTACACTAGTAGTTCAGTAAATGGGTAATCCTTTTTTCATTCAAATAAAGACTTTGTCATTTTTTTCAGCAAAACAGAAGACAGTTGGGAGGGGTGGTTCCTGGTGGTGTTCGACAGTCGGTCCAAAAATGTTCGCAAGTTCAATTTTGTATTTCACGCCTTTTTCGGAGTAGTACTTCTTTCCGCCGCTAATACCGACGCCTGGCGCTGTGAGAGCTCAGCTCACCCAGCATCTACCTTCTTCTTCGTTGCAGTGCGGAAGTGCGTGAATGTATCTCCAGTGTGCAAAGAACCTTTTTCATTTTTATCATGAAATATCTCGTGCAGCCATTATTCAATATGGTTGGTGAAAAGCTAAAGGCTTCTATTGAGGGAGTTGCAAGGAAGAGGCAAGCCATTTCATTTGAAACGAGTGGCAATAATAACGAAGCTTGATGCGCGTGAGAGTGGTGAGCGTTTCACGGGCATTGAAGCGTTCGACCGTCAGTACCATTTATAAACAGAAAGATGGAGCAGCAAGACCCAAATATTGAACCTTGCACAAAGTTTGCAAATCAATGGAATGATGCCATACAGTGCTACCGCATCATTTATGATGAAAAAAAAAGAAAAAACCTGTGCAATTGTCGTTAGATCGCTTCTTTCGGCCACTTTCTAATACATAAATCTCTCGCTCTCTCTCTCTCTATATACCGTACTGTACATATTCTCTCCATTTTATTAAATGTTTTTTTCAGTACAAACCAATGGGTGTTACTTATACAAGCCTTAAACATACAAATGCACTTATATAAACCTTCAATATACTTCTATAGGCCTTAAACATAAATTATAATACAAAATATAGCACTGAATCAACTTACAAACAAATTCAACTTATGAACAATCGCTCAGAACCTAACTCCTTCGTTCGTAAGTAGGGGAGCGTCTGTCTGTACTATCGTTCTTGTTTATATATCATGCTTGTGATAACTTTGCACTTTATATAACTGTTAATATTACCCTAACAGCAATAGACGGCAGAGCCAGGGTTCACAAATGTGTAGTTTATTTCAACACAACACCACACAACACCCCACCTCACCCCACCCCACTCCACTCCAGGCTCCATTGGTTTGATGCAGAGCTGTGAAGTGGTTTCGCAACTTGAATTTGAAATGAAGGTCTAAGCCAGTGGATTCGAATTCTAACGCTCGATGACATACCTCCTCCTCGGTCCGTGTGCGCCAGTTCGGATTTTAGGTTATTGTTCCTCAAACAATGACCGGAGCTCCATCTCCTGCCTGGAGTGGACAGCAGTAAACCTGCGCTTCAACATCAACACCATCCTGCGAACCTGAGAACGTCAGATGGCGTCATTTTTCCAGTCCATAGTAGGTCATCAATCAAGCAGGGTTCCCACATTCAGACAAATGACAACTAAAAACACTACTAACCCTCGACATTTCGTTCGGTGACCGCAGGCAATCCAGCACGTGCTGTAAGCGGATGCCCACGGTCGACGTTAGCTGGTGATGATGTCGAGTCACCGTACGCTGCACCACCGACTGGTGCCGGATTCGCTCCTCCAAGCGGGTCTGCACCTATGACGTGGTCCCAACAGATGGTTTGTCAGCAATCCACAAGATGGCATCGAGCAGGGCCTTACCACAGCCGAGTGCTCAAATTTAGTCCGCAGCTCGTCGCAATGACGGACGGCTCGCTAATGACCAATAGGACATTTGACTCATTCATTTTGTTGTAGCTGTTTCATTTGGATATAGTATTACCACTGTAGGAGTAAAACTATGGTTGTTAACTCGATGACAATGAACAAAAGGTCTACTGTCTGAGTTTGTTCGACGGGACCAGACGGAGTTAAGGAATTAGGGATAGGTGCTAAAACTGCACGTCTAAGACTAGCGATAGCCAACTGGTTTGACTTCTCGATTCCCAGCGCAGAAGCGCCACTCTTTCTTCGGTCTTCTCAGAAAGCATCTAATGGCACATTAGGACATGGACTAGAAACAAAATCTCATCCTCATCCTCTCTGGGCAATGTTAAAGGTTCATTCCGATTTGGTATCTTGACAGTGGACATAAAAACCCACCTGTTCTAAATCCTGCCGTGTCTTCGCCAATTGAACCTGCTGCCTTTCTTTTTGCGCCTGTGACATAAAGACAACATCATACATGTCAAGTGATACTTTTTCCCAGTGTTTTATACCTTTTGTAATCATTTTAAATGGTGTACGCCGTATAGCAACTTTTGTACGAGAAAAAAATGGTTTTTAAAAATGGGCCGTTATTTGTAAAAAACGCCAGCCCTTATTTTGAAAATGTGCTGCAGTTTCACTCCAAGCCAGCTAGGGTGTCCCGAGCAATGTGTTCATGAACATGTGGTCCAATGCAGGTGCTGTTGCCCCCCGCCCGCATGAGCCAAAAGAGGATGAGACAGTTGAATCACGCATCACCTGGAGCAAAGTCACAAGGTCGCCCACGTATTCTTCTTTGACTTGCTCGACCGGGGCCCGTGTGAGCGGCAAAGACAATCTGGTGACGGTGGCAAACTCGTCGCTCGCCACTATGCTCAATTCGGCTGAGCGGTCCAGCGAGGGAGAGTCGGACGAGAGCACCAAGTCATACCTGGGGAACAAAACAAAAGAGAAAAAGACTTGTTGGGGTGCACATTCCTTAGGAGATGAAACAAAAGGAGGAGAACCTAGGGTACCTGGACTCGCTGGAACTCTGTTCGCTCCCACATTTCCCAAAACACTTCATCAGCGCTTCAGGAAATGACCCAAATTCCATATGAAAGCCATATCTCTCTTTCAAACTGCACACAAAAATAAAATCAAGGTGTTTTAAAATGACACACTGAATGGAATGGAATGGAATGGAATGGAATGGAATGGAATGGAATGGAATGGAATGCAATGCTGGTCAATTCTTCCCAGACAGACCTCGGGAAGTCCTCTTGGCAAAGACAGCAGGAAAACATGAACGAATGATCCGTCACATCCACTAAGGTCACAACGAGATCCTTAAAGCAAAAAGAAAAGGTCAATCAATAGACACATTGCTTACCACTCCCAGAAAGCCAACACACATTTTATGTCCAAGAAGAATTCTAATTTTATTTGCAAAATGTTTGAGTAATGATTAAAAATTAAATAATAATGATACAGTACAGACGCTCCCCTACTTACGAACATTCGACTTACGAACAACGGTACATACGAACATGTCTGCAAATTGCGTTTATGTCGAAAAATGTGAGTCACTTCGATTTTGTATTGCGGGCCTTTTTCCGAGTAGTGCTTCTTTCCGCCGCTAATACCGACGACGCCTGGCGCTGAGAGCGCTCGGCTCACCCAGCATCCACCTTCCTCTGCCCAGTTCGTTGCAGTGCGCAAGTTGCGCAAGTGCGTGACGTATCTCCAGTGCGCAAAGAACCTTTTTCATTTTTATCATGAAATATCTCGTGCAGCCATTATTCAATATGGTTGGTGAAAAGCGAAAGGCTTCTAGTGAAGGAGATGCAAGGAAGAGGCAAGCCATTTCATTTGAAACCAGTGGCAATAATTACGAAGCTTGATGCGCGTGAGAAAGTGGTGAGCGTTGCACGGGAATACAACTTGAATCGTTCCACCGACCGTCGGTACCATTTCTAAACAGAAAGATGGAGCAGCAGGACCCAAATATTGAACCTTGCACAAAGTTTGCAAATCAATTGAATGATGCCATACAGTGCTACCGCATCATTTATGATGAAAAAAAGAAGAAAACGGTGCAATTGTCGTTAGATCGCTTCTTTCGGCCACTTTCTAATACATAAATCTCTCTCTCTCTCTCTCTCTATATACAGTACTGTACATATTCTCTCCATTTTATTAAATGTTTTTTTTTTTTTTCAGTACAAACCAATGCGTGTTACTTATAAAAGCCTTAAACATACAAATGCACTTATATAAACCTTCAATATACTTATATCGGCCTTAAACATAAATTATAATACAAAATATAGCACTGAATCAACTTACAAACAAATTCAACTTATGAACCAGCTCGGAACCAATTGCGTTCGTAAGTAGGGGAGCGTCTGTATATGTTTTGACGAAAGTTTGGCGACACTCTTTTTCCTTGTCGACGATAATGTCAAATATTTATTCATCTTATTAGACGTGCTTCATAACTGAGCAAAGAATACCCCGAGATTTGGTACAAACGTAAAGCTGGCATGCAAAATGACTTGAATGGCTGGACATCGTAAGGCTTTTTCTTTTAAAAAAAAGTGGTCTATGTAAAGTAAAGCTTTTATTTGTTTAAAAAATAAATACTATGTATATATAGTCAGGCTTTTTTCTTTAAAAATGACCATGTATATTCAGGGTTTTTATTAAAAAATGACCATGTATAGTAAGGCTTTTTTATTAAAAAAAAAAAACGACCATGTACAGTAAAGCGTTTTTCTTAAAAGACGACATAGTATAGTAAGGCTTTTTTTCTTAAAAAATGACATAGTATTGTAAGGCTTTTTTCTTTAAAAAAAAACGACATAGTATTGTAAGGCTTTTTTTTTGTAAAAAACGACATAGTATAGTAAGGCTTTTTTCTTAAAAAACAACATAGTATAGGCTTTTTTCTTTAAAGACGACATAGTATAGTAAGGCTTATTTTCTTTAAAAACGACATAGTATAGTAAGGCTTTTTATTTACAAAAAAGACCATGTAAAGTAAGGCTTTTTTCTTAAAAAATGACCATGTATAGTAAGGCTTTTTTGTTTAAAAAAGACCATGTATAGTAAGGCTTTTTTTCTTAAAAAACGACATAGTATAGTAAGGCTTTTTTTCCTAAAAAAACGACATAGTAAAGTATGGCTTTTTCCCCCTAAAAAAAACGACATAGTATAGCATGGCTTTTTTTCTTGAAAAACGACATAGTAGAGGAAGGCTTTTTCCCTGAAAACCGACATAGTATAGTATGGCTTTTTTCCTTTAAAAAACGACATAGTATAGTAAGGCTTTTTTTCCTAAAAAACGACATAGTATAGTAAGGCTTTTTTCTTTAAAGACGACATAGTATAGTAAGGCTTATTTTCTTTAAAAACAACACAGTATAGTAAGGCTTTTTTGTCTTTAAAAACGACATAAAGGCTTTTTTGTCTTTAAAAACGACATAAAGGCTTTTTTGTCTTTAAAAACGACTTAAAGTGGTCTATGTAAAGTAAAGCTTTTATTTGTTTAAAAAATAAATACTATGTATATATAGTCAGGCTTTTTTCTTTAAAAATGACCATGTATATTAAGGGTTTTTATTAAAAAATGACCATGTATAGTAAGGCTTTTTTATTTAAAAAAAACGACCATGTACAGTAAAGCGTTTTTCTTAAAAGACGACATAGTATAGTAAGGCTTTTTTTCTTAAAAAATGACATAGTATTGTAAGGCTTTTTTCTTAAAAAAAAACGACATAGTATTGTAAGGCTTTTTTTCGTAAAAAACGACATAGTATAGTAAGGCTTTTTTCTTAAAAAACAACATAGTATAGGCTTTTTTCTTTAAAGACGACATAGTATAGTAAGGCTTTTTTTCCCTAAAAAAACGACATCGTATAGTATGGCTTTTTTCCCCTAAAAAAACGACATAGTATAGCATGACTTTTTTCTTGAAAAACGACATAGTAGAGGAAGGCTTTTTCCCTAAAAAACGACATAGTATAGTATGGCTTTTCCCCCTAAAAAACGACATAGTATAGTATGGCTTTTTTCCTTTAAAAAACGACATAGTATAGTATGGCTTTTTTTCTTAAAAAACGACATAGTATAGTAAGGCTTTTTTTCTTAAAAACGACATAGTATAGTATGGCTTTTCCCCCCTAAAAAACGACATAATATAGCATGGCTTTTTTTCTTGAAAAACGACATAGTCGAGGAAGGCTTTTTCCCTAAAAAACGACATAGTATAGTATGGCTTTCCCCCCTAAAAAACGACATAGTATAGTATGGCTTTTTTCCTTTAAAAAACGACATAGTATAGTAAGGCTTTTTTTCCTAAAAAACGACATAGTATAGTATGGCTTTTTTCCTTTAAAAAACGACATAGTATAGTATGGCTTTTTTTCTTAAAAAACGACATAGTATAGTAAGGCTTTTTTTCTTAAAAAACGACATAGTATAGTATGGCTTTTCCCCCCTAAAAAACGACATAATATAGCATGGCTTTTTTTCTTGAAAAACGACATAGTCGAGGAAGGCTTTTTCCCTAAAAAACGACATAGTATAGTATGGCTTTTTTTTGTAAAAAACGACATAGTATAGTAAGGCTTTTTTCTTAAAAAACAACATAGTATAGGCTTTTTTCTTTAAAGACGACATAGTATAGTAAGGCTTATTTTCTTTAAAAACGACACAGTATAGTAAGGCTTTTTTGTCTTTAAAAACGACATAGTATAGTAAGGCTTTTTATTTACAAAAAAGACCATGTAAAGTAAGGCTTTTTTCTTAAAAAATGACCATGTATAGTAAGGCTTTTTTGTTTAAAAAAGACCATGTATAGTAAGGCTTTTTTTCTTAAAAAACGACATAGTATAGTAAGGCTTTTTTTCCTAAAAAAAACGACATAGTAAAGTATGGCTTTTTCCCCCTAAAAAAAACGACATAGTATAGCATGGCTTTTTTTCTTGAAAAACGACATTGTAGAGGAAGGCTTTTTCCCTGAAAACCCTGATAACTCGTCCATGGCTTTTCCCCCTAAAAAACGACATAGTATAGTATGGCTTTTTTCCTTTAAAAAACGACATAGTATAGTAAGGCTTTTTTTCCTAAAAAAACGACATAGTATAGCATGGCTTTTTTTCTTGAAAAACGACATAGTAGAGGAAGCCTTTTTTTCTTAAAAAACGATATTGTATAGTAAGGCTTCTTTTCTTAAAAAACGACATAGTATAGTAAGGCTTTTTTTCTTTAAAAAATGACAGCAAGTAAGGCTAAGAGAGTCGGAGAATAAATCTGACTTCTGATTCTTCACCTTCTAGTTGTTGCTGTGGTCCACTGGCAAAATCATTGGGTCAGAACATGAGGTGGGAATCAGGAGTGAGTTCAATTCCATTCGTTGCAATTCTCAAATTGTTTATTGAGGTAATTGTAATATATTGATAATGATAGTTGCCTCGGGTTATGGAAGTGTGTTTAACCACGCCACCTGGAGCCGTGGGGTAGCACAGCGTAACCCGGACGTAGTAGTGTTGTGTGTCCGGTTTGTTTGTTTGTGTGTGTGTGGTTGTCGTTGGACAGTGGCGATAAAGAGCTACACGTGTTTTACCCTGGCTCCGCCGTCTATTGCTGTTATGGATATATTAACAGTTATATAAACTGCAAAGTTATTACAGTGGCGACGCGTATGGGATCCCTTTCCAGCGGTAGGGATTAAAAGTTTCGGACGAGGAGATTAAGGCGTTACAAGCGAGTGCTAAGCTAACGGCGGCGCTGCATCATGGCCAGATTCCTGGGAAATCTCGGCGAATACGAGGCACTTAAAGAAGATTTTGAATCTTATTTGGAACGTTTTGAGCAATGGATGATCATCAACGAAGTGGAGGAAGGTAAAAAAACCAACGTGTTCCTGTCTATAATAGGTGCAGAGGCCTACGGACTGTTGAAGGGCCTTTGCATACCAGAGAAGCCTAGTAGCCTCTCATATGAGGTGCTAAGTGGAAGATTAGCATCTCATTACAACCCGAAACCGCTGGTGATCGCGGAGCGATTCAAGTTTCAAAAGAGGAATCAGAGAGAGAAAACGAGTCTGTGTCGGATTATATTGTGGCGTTGAAGCAGCTATCCAGCCACTGCGAATTTGGTCTCCATTTGGACGAAGCAATGAGAGACAGATTTGTTTGTGGATTGAGAGTGGAAGCTATTCAGAGAAGATTACTCGCGGAGCAAGATCTAACATTTAAAAAAACATGTGAACTGTCGTTGTCCATGGAGATGGCATCAAAGAGTACGTTGGAGTTCGCTAGCAAAATGGAAGAACCTGCCACATTAAATAAGATTGACCAGGAAAAGACAAGCAAAAGTGCGTGGAAATACCAACCAGCCACCAGCGATTGGAAAAGTAAAACCACAATTGGAAAATTCAGACCACAGAGAAAAGAGAATCACCAACCCTGTTACAGATGTGGACTGAGCAACCACGCCCCTCAGGAATGCAGGTATAAAGGAGAGACATGTTACAAGTGTTCAAAAGGAGGACACATAGCAAGGATGTGTAAAACGAAAAGTTGGCAAGGACACACAGTATGTAAACGGAAATCAAAATGAGACAACAGGAAGTGCGGATGATGAACTGTGGGAGTCATATCGCTTGAATGCCGTGTATCCCACAAATGCTGTCTGGAATTGGAAGAAGGAAATGACAGTACAGGTCATAGTAGAAGGAACTCCTCTAGAGATGCAACTGGACACAGGGGCGGCGGTAACACTTGTTTCGGAAATTGTGTATAAGAAGCATCTCTCTCATCTGCCTTTGGAAGTAAGTAAAGTGCAGCTGTCAACTTTTTCCGGAGAGAACATTCCTTTGATGGGACAAGTGACGGCCAAGGTAAAATATGGGACCCAGGGTGGGGAGTTAGCATTAGTGATCGTAAAAGGTGACAGACCAGCCCTACTTGGCCGTAACTGGCTCCAAAACTTCAAACTGGACTGGGCACGCATCTTCTCAGTTATACCAGCAAGGGGCGGTAACGACGCAGATGTGGATACAGTGTTGCAGAGACACAAAGCAGTGTTTGCTGAGGAGTTGGGCACTATTCGAAATTTTAAGGCCAACATTACAGTAAAGCCAAATACCAAACCGATCTTCAGGAAGGCCAGACCAGTGCCATATGCATTAAAGAATGCAGTTGAGACTGAGTTAAATCGCCTAGAGAAAGCTGGCATTATCTCAAAGAAAGAACATAGTCAGTGGGCCGCGCCCATAGTAGTGGTACCCAAAGCAGACAAGTCAATTCGTATCTGTGGAGACTATAAGGTCACAGTAAATCAAAGTGTGGAAGAGGAGACCTATCCACTACCAAACGTTGAAGACCTTTTTGCCACCCTAGCTGGAGGCATTCTTTTCAGCAAGTTAGACTTGTCACAGGCTTACCAACAGCTGGAGTTAGGAAAAGACTCAGAAAAGTATTTGACAATAAATACTCACAAAGGACTGTATGTGTATCATAGACTTTCATACGGAGTGTCCAGTGCTCCTTCCATATTTCAGAATGTGATGGACCAGATACTCCAAGGCTTGGAGCATGTCACCTGTTTTTTAGACGACATTTTGGTCACAGGAAAGACAAGAGCTGAACACCTGAGGAATCTGGAGGAGGTACTGAGCCGCCTGGAGAGCTACGGGGTAAGAGTGAAAAGAGCAAAATGTGATTTCATGAAGGAGAAAGTAGAATACCTGGGGCATCTGATAGATAAGGAGGGACTGCACCCCACTGCGACAAAAGTGGCAGCCATCGTTAATGCACCCCAGCCTACAAACGTCACAGAGCTACGGTCTTTTCTAGGACTATTAAACTATTATGGTCGGTTCATGAAAGACCTGTCGACGGTGCTGCAGCCGCTACATCAACTACTGAAGAAGGAAGTTGATTGGCAATGGACTACTAAATGTGCAGCAGCATTCAAAGATGCAAAAGAACAGTTAGTAAAAAGCTCAGTAGTAGTGCACTATGACACCAAGAAACCCCTGAGATTAGCTTCCGATGCATCCCCTTATGGAATCGGGGCTGTCATATCTCACATAATGGAAAATGGAGATGAGAAACCGATCGCATTTGCATCGCGTACATTGACAGAGGCAGAAAACAAATATAGTCAGATAGAGAAAGAGGCTTTGGCCATAATTTTTGGCGTGACTAAATTTCATAAATATTTATATGGCCAAAAGTTCAGTTTAATAACTGACCACAAGCCCCTTCTTGCTATTTTGGGACCCAAGTCTGAAATTCCCACTTTAGCTGCTCTGCGAATGCAGCGCTGGGCGCTGAGACTGATGGCTTATGACTACAGTATAGAGTACAGAACGTCAGCAGAAAATGCCAATGCAGATGCGTTATCTAGACTGCCGGGGAAGGAAAAGGATAACACAGCGGAGGAAAACGGCATCTTCTATTTCTCAGTAGTAGATGAGCTTCCCGTGCAAGCTACAGAGATTGCACAGAGGACTCTCAGGGACCCAGTCCTATGCAAAGTACTGGAGCTGACTCGGTCTGGATGGCCAAGTCAAAACAAGGACGAGAGACTGAAACCATACTTTTTCAGGAAAAATGAACTGTCGGTGGAACAAGGTTGCATATTGTGGGGAATTCGAGTTATCATTCCACCAGCACACCGAGAGCGACTACTGCATGATCTTCACCTAGGACACCCGGGAGGGTGCAGGATGAAGGCCTTGGCCAGGAGCTATTTGTGGTGGCCGCAGTTGGACAGTGACATAGAACATACAGTACAACAATGTGACGCCTGTCAGAGTGTGAGGAAACTACCTGCAACCGCACCTCTACACGTCTGGAAATGGCCGACTAGAGTTTGGCAGAGAATACATATTGACTTTGCAGAGAAAGACCAACACCACTTTTTAGTACTAGTGGACAGTCATTCAAAATGGCTGGAGGTCATCGCCATGGCAACAACCACAGCAACCAAAATGATTGAGGCGTTGCGGAATATTTTTGCTTCCTACGGGCTTCCTGAGGAGATTGTTTCTGACAACGGACCTCAATTCACTTCGCAGGAGTACAAGACATTCCTGCTGAGCAACGGAATAAAACAAACTTTGGTACCAGCTTACCATCCCGCTTCCAATGGAGCGGCAGAGCGAGCAGTTCAGACAGTGAAAGCATCACTGCTGAAACAAGTACTCGAGGAGAAGAAACAAAAGGTCACAATAACTATGCAGCACAGGCTAGCTAACTTCCTGATAGCATACAGGAGTACACCGCACACTGTTACAGGATGTGCACCAGCGGAACTGTTTTTAAAACGTCAAATCAGGACCAGGTTCAGTTTACTGAAACCAGATCTCGCTCGAGTGGTGGAAGCAAAACAAGAGAAGCAGAAACACTATCATGATAGAACCACCTCCAAGCTGAGACATCTGTCTGAGGGTGACTCAGTTCTGATCCGGAATTTCCGTGGAGGGAAGGAGAGGTGGACAAAAGGAACAGTGGAAAAGAGACTCGGACCAGTCACCTACCTGGTGTGGAATGGTGTGAGCCGACGCTCGATCCACATTGATCATCTGCTGTACAACCAACCGTCCAGACCAGAGACATTGGAGCTTCCGGATGAGCAGCTGGACATCACAAACAAGTACCCTGTGGTGGTTCACGCAGATGTGGGGGGGAAAGGCACACCTGGAGCAGTAGGTGGTAGCCCGTACTCACCTGAAGAGACACGTGTAACATCTTCGCCAGGCTCAGTGGCCTGTGACAAGACAGTTACACCTGACAACCGAGCAGTCAGTTCCCCAGAGGTGTGTGGGCGCAGGTACCCAGTGAGAGATAGAGCACCTCCGAAGCAACTGAATTTGTGATCGGTCAGTTGTGAGGAACGTCGTTCCTAAAATAAAAGAGTTCCTGTTCATACAAAAATGTGAAAAGAGTTCCTGAGATTGAAATGTCAAAGACTGGAATATTGAGTCTAATGGTTGTGTTAGCAGTAATAATTTAGTTACAAGTTGAGAAGTAAAATTATAAAAAGTTAATGAGGCAAAGATAATTGTTGGAGTTGAGTGCTAAGTCTAAATAGGAACTTCATAGTTAAAGGGGGAGGAGTGTAATATATTGATAATGATAGTTGCCTCGGGTTATGGAAGTGTGTTTAACCACGCCACCTGGAGCCGTGGGGTAGCACAGCGTAACCCGGACGTAGTAGTGTTGTGTGTCCGGTTTGTTTGTGTGTGTGTGTGTGGTTGTTGTTGGACAGTGGCAATAAAGAGCTACACGTGTTTTACCCTGGCTCCGCCATCTATTGCTGTTATGGATATATTAACAGTTATATAAACTGCAAAGTTATTACAGTAATGAAAAGGATAAATACAACTTCCAACTTTACAGTGGTGCAGTGGCAAAGACAATGGGTCAGAACTTCAGGTGGACTCAAGTTCAAATCAGAAGTGAGTTTGATTCCACTCTTTGCAATTCTCAAATTGTTTATTGAGGTAATTAAAAGGATAAATACAGACACTCCTCAACTTACGAACGCAATTGGTTCCGAGCGATTGTTCATAAGTTGAATTTGTTTGTAAGTTGATTTAGTGCTATATTTTGTATTATAATTTATGTTTAAGGCCTATATAAGTATATTGAAGGTTTATATAAGTGCATTTGTATGTTTAAGGCTTGTATAAGTAACACGCATTGGTTTGTACTGAAAAAAAAAAAAAATTAATAAAATGGAGAGAATATGTACAGTACTGTAGAGAGAGAGATAGATATATGTATTAGAAACTGGCCAAAAGAAGCGACCTAATGACGATTGCACAGTTTTCTTCTTTTTTTCATCATAAATGATGCAGTAGCACTGTATGGCATCATTCAATTGATTTGCAAACTTTGTGCAACGTTCAATATTTGGGTCCTGCTGCTCGATCTTTCTGTTTAGAAATGGTACTGAATGTGCAACGCTCACCACTTTCTGACGCGCATCAAGCTTCGTTATTATTGCCACTCGTTTCAAATGAAATGGCTTGCCTCTTCCTTGCAACTCCCTCAATAGAAGCCTTTAGCTTTTTACCAACCATATTCAATATTGGATGCATGAGATATTTAATGATACAAATGAAAAAGGTTCTTTGCACACTGGAGATACATTCACGCACTTCCGCATTGCAACGAAGAAGGTAGATGCTGGGTGAGCTGAGCTCTCACAGCGCCAGGCGTCGGTATTAGCGGCGGAAAGGAGTACTACTCCGAAAAAGACGCGAAATACAAAATTGGACTTGCGAACATTTTTGGACTTAAACGCAATTTGCAGACATGTTCGTATGTACCGTTGTTCGTAAGTTGAATGTTCGTAAGTAGGGGAGCGTCTGTATAACTTCCAATCACATCATTTCAGAAGACACTGTGGTCCAGTGGCAAGAACAATGGGTTGAAATTGAAGTTGGACACAAGTTCAAATCTGGAGTGAGTTCAAGTCCACTCTTTGCAAATCTCAAATTGTTTATTGAGGTGATGAAAATGATAAATATAACTTCCAATCATCTCATTTCAGAAGTCACTGTGGTCCAGTGGCAAAGACAATGGGTCAGACAGACCTCAAATTAGTGGATGTGACTGCCATGTGGGAGATGGGGTTCGAATCCCGCTCTCGTTTGACTAATCACTACACTAGTAGTTCAGTAAATGGGTAATCCTTTTTTCATTCAAATAAAGACTTTGTCATTTTTTTCAGCAAAACAGAAGACAGTTGGGAGGGGTGGTTCCTTGTGGTGTTCGACAGTCGGTCCAAAAATGTTCGCAAGTTCAATTTTGTATTTCGCGCCTTTTTCGGAGTAGTACTTCTTTCCGCCGCTAATACCGACGCCTGGCGCTGTGAGAGCTCAGCTCACCCAGCATCTACCTTCTTCTTCGTTGCAGTGCGGAAGTGCGTGAATGTATCTCCAGTGTGCAAAGAACCTTTTTCATTTTTATCATGAAATATCTCGTGCAGCCATTATTCAATATGGTTGGTGAAAAGCTAAAGGCTTCTATTGAGGGAGTTGCAAGGAAGAGGCAAGCCATTTCATTTGAAACGAGTGGCAATAATAACGAAGCTTGATGCGCGTGAGAGTGGTGAGCGTTTCACGGGCATTGAAGCGTTCGACCGTCAGTACCATTTATAAACAGAAAGATGGAGCAGCAAGACCCAAATATTGAACCTTGCACAAAGTTTGCAAATCAATGGAATGATGCCATACAGTGCTACCGCATCATTTATGATGAAAAAAAAAAGAAAAAACCTGTGCAATTGTCGTTAGATCGCTTCTTTCGGCCACTTTCTAATACATAAATCTCTCGCTCTCTCTCTCTCTATATACCGTACTGTACATATTCTCTCCATTTTATTAAATGTTTTTTTCAGTACAAACCAATGGGTGTTACTTATACAAGCCTTAAACATACAAATGCACTTATATAAACCTTCAATATACTTCTATAGGCCTTAAACATAAATTATAATACAAAATATAGCACTGAATCAACTTACAAACAAATTCAACTTATGAACAATCGCTCGGAACCAATTGCGTTCGTAAGTAGGGGAGCGTCTGTCTGTACTATCGTTCTTGTTTATATATCATGCTTGTGATAACTTTGCACTTTATATAACTGTTAATATTACCCTAACAGCAATAGACGGCAGAGCCAGGGTTCACAAATGTGTAGTTTATTTCAACACAACACCACACAACACCCCACCTCACCCCACCTCACCCCACCTCACCCCACCTCACCCCACCTCACCCCACCTCACCCCACCTCACCCCACCTCACCCCACCTCACCCCACCTCACCCCACTCCACTCCAGGCTCCATTGGTTTGATGCAGAGCTGTGAAGTGGTTTCGCAACTTGAATTTGAAATGAAGGTCTAAGCCAGTGGATTCGAATTCTAACGCTCGATGACATACCTCCTCCTCGGTCCGTGTGCGCCAGTTCGGATTTTAGGTTATTGTTCCTCAAACAATGACCGGAGCTCCATCTCCTGCCTGGAGTGGACAGCAGTAAACCTGCGCTTCAACATCAACACCATCCTGCGAACCTGAGAACGTCAGATGGCGTCATTTTTCCAGTCCATAGTAGGTCATCAATCAAGCAGGGTTCCCACATTCAGACAAATGACAACTAAAAACACTACTAACCCTCGACATTTCGTTCGGTGACCGCAGGCAATCCAGCACGTGCTGTAAGCGGATGCCCACGGTCGACGTTAGCTGGTGATGATGTCGAGTCACCGTACGCTGCACCACCGACTGGTGCCGGATTCGCTCCTCCAAGCGGGTCTGCACCTATGACGTGGTCCCAACAGATGGTTTGTCAGCAATCCACAAGATGGCATCGAGCAGGGCCTTACCACAGCCGAGTGCTCAAATTTAGTCCGCAGCTCGTCGCAATGACGGACGGCTCGCTAATGACCAATAGGACATTTGACTCATTCATTTTGTTGTAGCTGTTTCATTTGGATATAGTATTACCACTGTAGGAGTAAAACTATGGTTGTTAACTCGATGACAATGAACAAAAGGTCTACTGTCTGAGTTTGTTCGACGGGACCAGACGGAGTTAAGGAATTAGGGATAGGTGCTAAAACTGCACGTCTAAGACTAGCGATAGCCAACTGGTTTGACTTCTCGATTCCCAGCGCAGAAGCGCCACTCTTTCTTCGGTCTTCTCAGAAAGCATCTAATGGCACATTAGGACATGGACTAGAAACAAAATCTCATCCTCATCTTCTCTGGGCAATGTTAAAGGTTCATTCCAATTTGGTATCTTGACAGTGGACATAAAAACCCACCTGTTCTAAATCCTCCTGTGTCTTCGCCAATTGAACCTGCAGCCTTTCTTTTTCTGCCTGTGACATAAAGACAACATCATACATGTCAAGTGATACATTTTCCCAGTGTTTTATACCTTTTGTAATCATTTTAAATGGTGTACGCCGTATAACAACTTTTGTGCGAGAAAAAAATGGTTTTTAAAAAAGGGCCGTTATTTGTAAAAAACGCCAGCCCTTATTTTGAAAATGTGCTGCAGTTTCACTCCAAGCCAGCTAGGGTGTCCCGAGCAATGTGTTCATGAACATGTGGTCCAATGCAGGTGCTGTTGCCCCCCGCCCGCATGAGCCAAAAGAGGATGAGACAGTTGAATCACGCATCACCTGGAGCAAAGTCACGAGGTCACCCACGTATTCATTGACTTGCTCGACCGTGGCCCGTGTGAGTGTCAAAGACAATCTGGTGACGCTGGAAAACTCGTCGCTCGCCACTATGCTCAATTGGGCTGAGCCGTCCAGCGAGGGAGAGTCGGAGGAGAGCAGCAAGTCATGCCTGCGGAAGAAAACAAAAGAGAAAAAGACTTGTTGGGGTGCACATTCCTTAGGAGATGAAACAAAAGGAGGAGAACCTAGGGTACCTGAACTCGCTGGAACTCTGTTCGCTCCCACATTTCCCAAAACACTTCATCAGCGCTTCAGGAAACGACTCGAATTGCATTTGAAGGTTATACCTCACTTTTAAACTGCACACAAAAATAAAATAAAGGTGTTTTAAAATGACACACTGAATGGAATGGAATGCAATGCTGGTCAATTCTTCCCAGACAGACCTCAGGAAGTCCTCTTGGCATAGACGGCAGGAAAACATGAAAGAATGATCCGGCACATCCACCAATTTCACAACGAGATCCTTAAACCAAAAAGAAAAGGTCAATCAATAGACACATTGCTTACCACTCCCAGAAAGCCAACACACATTTTATGTCCAAGAAGAATTCTAATTTTATTTGCAAAATGTTTGAGTAATGATGAAAAATAAATAATAATGATACAGTACAGACGCTCCCCTACTTACGAACATTCGACTTACGAACAACGGTACATACGAACATGTCTGCAAATTGCGTTTATGTTGAAAAATGTTCGCAAGTTCGATTTTGTATTGCGCGCCTTTTTCCGAGTAGTGCTTCTTTCCGCCGCTAATACCGACGACGCCTGGCGCTGAGAGCGCTCGGCTCACCCAGCATCCACCTTCCTCTGCCCAGTTCGTTGCAG
The DNA here is from genome assembly GCF_051989625.1 of Stigmatopora argus. Classification (NCBI taxonomy): domain Eukaryota; kingdom Metazoa; phylum Chordata; class Actinopteri; order Syngnathiformes; family Syngnathidae; genus Stigmatopora; species Stigmatopora argus. The sequence continues at coordinate 219,620 of NW_027520054.1, forward strand.
TGCGTAAGTTGCGCAAGTGCGTGACGTATCTCCAGTGCGCAAAGAACCTTTTTCATTTTTATCATGAAATATCTCGTGCAGCCATTATTCAATATGGTTGGTGAAAAGCGAAAGGCTTCTAGTGAAGGAGATGCAAGCCATTTCATTTGAAACCAGTGGCAATAATTACGAAGCTTGATGCGCGTGAGAAAGTGGTGAGCGTTGCACGGGAATACAACTTGAATCGTTCCACCGACCGTCAGTACCATTTATAAACAGAAAGATGGAGCAGCAGGACCCAAATATTGAACGTTGCACAAAGTTTGCAAATCAATTGAATGATGCCATACAGTGCTACCGCATCATTTATGATGAAAAAAAGAAGAAAACGGTGCAATTGTCGTTAGATCGCTTCTTTCGGCCAGTTTCTAATACATAAATCTCTCTCTCTCTCTCTATACAGTACTGTACATATTCTCTCCATTTTATTAATTTTTTTTTTTTTCAGTACAAACCAATGCGTGTTACTTATACAAGCCTTAAACATACAAATGCACTTATATTTACCTTCAATATACTTATATCGGCCTTAAAGATAAATGATAATACAAAATATAGCACTGAATCAACTTACCAACTAATTCAACTTATGAACAACCGCTCGGAACCTAACTCCTTCGTTTGTAAGTAGGGGAGCGTCTGTACATGCTATTTCCATGTGTAACACAAATTTGGCCACAAGACATGGATGGTTTAAATTGAGGTTGCAATGTCACTCATTCTCAATAATGAAGACTTTTCTCATGGCACTTTTATTTAACATGAAGACAGTAAAGCACAGGATTTTTTGATAGATTTGAAAAAAAAATGCTGTACTCACGTGTTTTTGAGGATCACTTGTGCTCGGCTGAAGTCCCATGGTGATGCGGAGGTTTTTTTTTCTGCAAGTATAAAGGACTGTTTTCAGGGTTGATACAAGCAACTTCTGCAGACATGTAGTATTTTGAAATTGGCATCGAATTGACCAGCCACAAATGTTAAATGTGTCAGTATTTTGTTGTCTACTAATACCTTTGACTAGAATTAAACTAGACACAGAATTCTTAACGGTTAAATAGTCCAAGAAATTGAAAGGTTACCGGGTACATACCTGTCAACCTGGGCCAATTCCTCCCCGTATTAATGATTGGAATCCCCCGTATTAAGCAATAGAAAACCGTACAAATGCAACGCGGCACATATTTACTCACATAGGGTGCACGTGTGCAAGTGTTATGGTCGCGCCGCGTTGTCGTGACGCGACCGTGAATGTATTCGGACCCATAGCTGCTTAAATAACGAAACAGGAAATGATTTAATCCTTTCCTGTTTCGTGTGAAAGGGGAATGCGTGTGCGCATATCATGCTTAAAGCATGACAATATTAGCAGTTGACGATGGCGTTTTCGTCTGCTACCAGTGACCGAGACGATCCGGATTAGAGCCGAAATGCGTCAAACGAGATCCGTTTTACAAAAAACGTACTTAAAAAAAATCCCGTACAAAAGTTGTTATACGGCGTACACAATTTGAAATGATCAAAAAACGTATAAAATAAGGGGAAAACGTATAAGTTGACAGGTATGCGGGGAATAGTCACCGCCATTACTTAGACACAGAATTCTTAACTTTAAAATAGCCCCGGGGACTAAATTGACAGGTCAAAACTTGACTATCTTTGCTAAAACAACAATAAGGACCTCAAAAAGTAGGCTTTTTCTCAGATTACCTGTCGTTGGAGCCTTCACACTTAACGGTGACTTCAAAAACTTCAGTCAGTCTCAAAGCCATGGCGATAGATAGCGTGACTTATCGCGAAGATTGCCAGGGAAATTTATACGCTCCACTTCTTCTTCGTCTTCTTCTTCTTCTTCTTCGTCTTCTTCTTCTTCTTCTTCTTCTTCTTCTTCTTCTTCTTCTTCTTCTTCTTCTTCTTCGTGTTTCTCTTCTTCGTCTCCTCCTAGCGGTTTTGTTGGGAGTTTGCAAACAACTTCACAATGTATCACTACGACTAACCAGAATGGATGATTGATCTTGCAATTTAGTCAAATGACATTGAAAAAGTAATACACAATAATACTATGTATTTATTTGTACCATAAAAAAGACAACAATTGAGAAAAGCATTGATGATAATCCGATTTTATTGTTATTACAACATTAATGATAATAATAATCATAAGAATCCAAATGACAAGAAAGACAAGGCACGACTAAAACACTACCTTGATAACGCTAAACCTGAAGAAAGTTTGGCTCTGATCCGGATAGTCTCGGTCGGTCACTGGTAGCAGACAAAAACATGATCGTCGATTGCTAATGGTGTCAGGCTTTGAGCCTGACATGCACCCGCGCGTCAGTCACTACTGCCCTTTTCACTATAGAAATATAGACAGTGTCAGTAAGCAATGTACATAGACAGTAGTCAAGGTGAATAATGTGGTTTTATTTGTGTGTTTTTTGTGTGTGTCGGTCTGTTGTGGTGTGGATCTTTCACTCTCACAGTGGAACATTTTTGCTCCGTGTCTAACTTTTCCGCCAGCCCTTATTTTGAAAATGTGCTGCAGTTTCACTCCAAGCCAGCTAGGATGTCCCGAGCAATGTGTTCATAAACATGTGTGTCAGGCCCCAGACGAGATTGGTGGCTGGTTGCGCCCGCCACCCAACCACAGGTCCTGCCTCTAATGCAGGGCTGTCAAAGTCATTTGGCATGGTGGGCCACATACGGCGGCCTAGGGAGATGTCAAGTGGGCCGCACCATTAAAATGATACCATGCTCTGCTATAAATAACCCAAATATCATGTCTTTCCTTTGTTTTGGTGTAAAGAAGCACAAGAACATTAGGAAAATATTGAAATGGAATGAACTATCCTTTCATGAAACACCTCATATTTCCTTAGATAAATGTGCAATTGACTTTTATCATTCACAAATAGGCATTGCAACGGATCCCACTGATTGTACAAAGGCACAAAACTTGAATTGGTACTGAAAAATATAGTCATGCACTTTAAGATTAAAAGAGACTTTTAATGAAAGGAATTTTTAAACCACTTACACATACGCATATAAAATCAAAATGTAATCTTTGCGTGCACCTTACAAACTAAGGAGAGTGATTTGAAATGTGTAATGAAGAAAGTTTCTGTCTCAGTGATGCAGCTTGTCTTCTACTCTGATGGAAAGAGTGCGCCCCTTAGCGGATAATCCGTGAATTGCAGGGAATTAAGAATATGAATTCCATGTCTTTGATGCATTTTTTTCCACTTTCAAATGATCCTGCGGGCCTGATCGAACCTCCTTGGGGGCCGGTTCCGGCCCGCGGGCCGTATGTTTGACACCCCTGCCTCTAATGACTCGAGGGCTGCCAGGTGTGAGTCATTAGCCAGTGAGGAGTATTTAAGGCCACCAAGAACAGGACCACACTGCGGGATCGTCTGATCTGCTCACAGTGAGGTACGTACCTGCTTGTATTTTCTCGCCTTCCTTCGTTGATTTAAGACCTCTTGTTTTGCTCCCAGGATTCCGACTACGCTCGGCCTCCACGACCACGGATACGCCTAACGACACGCCGACGCCATCCCGACGCCATCCCGACGCCATCCCGACGCCATCCCGACGCCATCCCGACGCCATCCCGACGCCATCCCGACGCCATCCCGACGCCATCCCGACGCCATCCCGACGCCATCCCGACGCCATCCCGACGCCATCCCGACGCCATCCCGACGCCATCCCGACGCCATCCCGACGCCATCCCGACGCCATCCCGACGCCATCCCCTCTGGTGCCTGGCCTTTCACTTGGATCATTCTAATCAAGATTGGAGAAGCAGACTCCCACCCTCGCCTGCTTTGGGCTCTTCCACCCCCGATCATAACAGCACGATCCCGCGGGCGCAGGCCAGGCCCCCTCCGACCCAATTTGGCAACATCTTTGCCTTTGTCGGCCATCTTGTTTTTGGACTGGGCGTCGTTCTTCTTCCTGTGGGGCGCCGGGCTGAACAAGGACACGCGAGCGGTCTTCGCCACTTTGGTCTCTTGGGCGGGTGCAGGTGCCATCTTCTTGCCCTTCTTCCTCTGCAGGTAGTCGTCGATGGACTCCAGCTTGTCAAAATGGGCGTTGTGGAGTTTTTGGAAGTTTGGAGTGACCGCTTTCAGAGCAGTCCCTTTGGAACAGCATACCCAAGCTATTGCGTACCTCTGTTCTAAGGTATCGAGCATGGCTGAGACCCCTGGATGACATACGAGCACTACTCAATTCTTTGCCTCATTCACCAAGTGCACAGCTAACCCCAGCCGCTCCCCTGGTAACACCGATATCGCCGCAACAGGGACCTAAGGCCCCCCCCCCTACGGTGGAGATCTCGGCACATGCCGGCGCTTCCTGGTTCAATGGCAGTTGGTGTTTGAACAACCGAGCCTCACCCACACCTCGGACCGAGCCAAGATCGCTTACCTGATCGGCTGCCTTCGTGATGAGGCCCTAGCCTGGGCGAGCGCCGAATGGGAGCGGGGCTCCCGCATTTGTATGCGATGTTTTTGCTTGTGCTTTACTTCTGCCTGCCGTTGGACGACTTTTGACAGTTGTCAGCCGCGTCTTCACTGCTCTGGTTGCCTGTTCTTTTCTCGCTCCCTTGCGAAACTTGATGGTAGAGCATGTGAAGCCGCCCCGCGTTCACATCTGCGTCATCTGCCCCCTCGCAGCAACAGATCCAGGGCTGAGGAATGACCTCGATGCCATAGTGAGCTCCAGCGATGGCCCCCGCCATGCAGGCTATGGTGTCTGTGTCCCCTCCAAGCGCCAAACTGTAGGCTATTGTCCGCTCCAGTCCACCGTAGTTTTCTGGAAGGTATTCCCTTGGTTGCAGGCAGTGGAGAACACAAAAGATGGCAGTTGGTACTGATTGGAGTGCTGCAATGCCATTACCCAGCTCTGAGATGACCTCCTCTATGGTGACCTTGCCAGTGTTCATCAAATCTCTGACTCGATGAAGACGGTTGCAAAATGGCTTCTCTGTTTCCTTCAGAAATCTGGCATCGTTGCGTGACATCTCATCCCCTTCAACCTCGCAGAAAAACAAGATGGCGGCGCACACGGATGCAGCGGCTTTTGGCTTTCCAGTTTGGTGTATTCTTTTCTCAATCCTATCGTTATTTACCAACATCTGCGAGGCAAACTTTTCCTACAGTCGCCACGACTTAATTGCTCCTACGACTTATTGACCGCAGAGATGCGAAAGATCTTCGACCAGCCGGTGGTCGCTTAAGAGCTCTCAGACAAGGCGTCCGGAGCGTGGCAAAAGACTGGGTCGAATTCCGCATCTTAGCCGCCGAGAGTGCCTTTAATGACTCCGTCCTCCCTCCACGACGGCTGAATGTGGAGATGCGGGAGGAGCTGGCGATCCGAGAGGAGCCAGGGTCCCTCCACGCGCTCGTGGAATTGGCCATCCGGATCGACAGCCAACTAGAAAGACAACGAGGGCAGCGGCAAGGTGACTCGCAGGTGGTCGCCATGCTTGGACTTCGGCGCCTGCTTCCGGGTTCCCCCGCAGCGGCTGCGCCTCCCCCTCCTGTGGTGACGTCAGAACCCATGCAAATTGGTCGCGCTGGAGCGTCCGAGGAGGAACGCGACCCCCGATCATAACAATGTGCTACAATGCAGGTGCTGTTGCCCGCCCGCCCGCATGAGCCAAAAGAGGATGAGACAGTTGAATCACGCATCACCTGGAGCAAAGTCACAAGGTCGCCCACATATTCTTGTTTGACCTCCTTGACCGGGGCCCGTGTGAGCGGCAGAGACAATACGGTGGTGCAGAACCACTTGTTGGTCTCCATTATGCTCAATTCGGCTGAGCGGTCCAGCGAGGGAGAGTCGGACGAGAGCAGCAAATCAAGCCTGCGGAACAAAACAAAAGAGAAAAAGACTTGTTGGGGTGCACATTCCTTAGGAGATGAAACAAAAGGAGGAGAACCTAGGGTACCTGGACTCGCTGGAACTCTGTTTGCTCCCACATTTCCCAAAAGCCTTCATCAGCGCTTCAGGAAATGAGCCGAATTGAGGTAGAATGCCATACCTCTCTTTCAAACTGCACACAAAAATCAAATCAAGGTGTTTTAAAATGACACACTGAATGGAATGGAATGGAATGCAATGCTGGTCAATTCTTCCCAGACAGACCTCGGGAAGTCCTCTTGGCAAAGACGGCAGGAAAACATGAACGAATGATCCGTCACATCCACTGATGTCACAACGTGATCCTTTAACCAAAAACAACAATGTTGATAAACATGTGGTACAATGCAGATGCTGTTGCCCCCCGCCCGCATGAGCCAAAAGAGGATGAGACAGTTGAATCACGCATCACCTGGAGCAAAGTCACAAGGTCGCCCACATATTCTTGTTTGACCTCCTTGACCGGGGCCCGTGTGAGCGGCAGAGACAATACGGTGGTGCAGAACCACTTGTTGGTCTCCATTATGCTCAATTCGGCTGAGCGGTCCAGCGAGGGAGAGTCGGACGAGAGCAGCAAATCAAGCCTGCGGAAGAAAACGAAAGAGAAAAAGACTTGTTGGGGTGCACATTCCTTAGGAGATGAAACAAAAGGAGAACCTAGGGTACCTGGACTTGCTGGAACTCTGCTCGCTCCCACATTCCCCAAAACACTTAATCAGCGCTTCAGGAAATGAGCCGAGGTCACACATGTGTAGTTTATTGCAACACCAGAACAACCGGACATAACACAACACTCCACTCCACTCCTGGCTCGATTGGTTTGATGCAGAGCTGTGTTCAGAGAGGCTGGCTATCTTGCACTTTCAGCCATGTTTGATGAATTGGATCCGGAAGTGGTTTCGCAACTTGACTTTGAAATGAAGGTCTAAGCCAGTGGATTCGAATTCTAATGCTCGACGACATACCTCCTCCGCCCGTGTGCGCCAGTTTGAATTTTAGGTTATTGTTCCTCAAACAATGACCGGAATTCCGTCTTCTGCCTGTTTTTCAGAGTAGCAAACTGGCGCTGCAACTTCGCCACCATCTTGTGAGCCTGAGAACGTCAGATGGCGTCATTTTTCCAGTCCATACATAGTAGGTCATCAATCAAGCAGGGTTCCCACATTCAGACAAATGACAACTAAAAACACTACTAACCCTCGACGTTTCGTGAGACGGTAACCGCAGGCAAGCCTGCACCTGCTCTAAGCGGACGCCCACGGTCTCCGTTAGCTGGTGATGTAGTTGCATCACCGTACGCTCCAGCACCGACTGGTTTTCAATTTTCTTTGCCAAGCGGGTCTGCACCTATGACGTGGTCCCAACAGATGGTTTGTCAGCAATCCACAAGATGGCATCGAGCAGGGCCTTACCTCAGCCACGGTCGACATTAACTGTCCTTGTTGTTGCACCATCTTACGCTCTACTCTTGAAACTCTTCAAAAAAACTTTAGGGCCTCCAGCCGATTATATTGGACTGGATTCCGGGTCCATGGTTACGTTCACCGCCTTGATGAGCTGCTCACACATGACGGCGACCTCCATGGTCCAAGTCGCAGCCGAGTGCTCAAACTTCATCTGCAGCTGCGATAGGGTTAGGGTTTGACGCGCCAACTCTTCGGTCTTCTCAGAAAGCATCTAATGGCACATTAGGACATGGACTAGAAACAAAATCTCATCCTCATCCTCTCTGGGCAACGTCCAAGACTGCTGCTGCTGCTGCTGCTGCCGCTGCTGCCGCTGCTGCTGCTGCTGCTGCTGCTGCTGCTGCTGCTGCTGCCGCTGCTGCTGCTGCTGCTGCTGCTGCCTTGAAGCATAACGGTGACTTCCATAACTTTTGTTGACTGCTCCTGCCTTGAAGCCATTGCGGGAAATATCCGTGACTCGTCCAAGGTCCACGTGAGGATTGCCGGTCGAAATTTAAACGCTTCCACTTCTTCTTCGTCTTCGCCTAGCGGTTTTGTTGGCAGTTTGCAAACAACTTCGTGGCTGTTTCAAATGAGCCACGCGAATGTCAATGGCTGTTAAAGCGCATCTCTCTAGCAGTGTGCCGCAGCAACGCAAACAGTGTCCTCGACTGTGTGAAGAAGGTGTGAAGTTATGTGATGTGTCATGTTTCATTTATTTTTTTATTATTTTTTTATTTATGTTATTTATTTATTTTTTTAATTATTATTAATAAAGCAACATACTTCACAATGTATCACTACGACTAACCAGGATGGATGATTGATCTTGCAATTTAGTCAAATGACATTTAAAAAAAAAAGTAATACATAATAGAATTTTATTTGTACCATAAAAAAGACAACAATTGAGAAAAGCATTGATAATAATCCGATTTAATTGTTATTACAACATTAATGGTGATAATAATAAGAATCCGAAAGACAAGGCACGACTAAAACACTATCTTGCTAACGCTAAACCTGAAGAAAGTTTTTTGAAGAATATTCTCGAACTGATTCCAAAACAAAAACCTTCATTTTGAGCTCCACAAAAGCATCTAAATCCAGCACCAAAGTTCCTCATATTTTTCCAATGGTATTTATAGTTTTTTTATTTTTACAGGGGAAATGACACTGGTTGTGTTAAATGTGTATACAGACAGAATGGGTCCAAAAATGAGGACAATGAAACACATGTTTTTCTGTTTGAAATGAAGTGTAGTAAAATTCGAAATAAATGTTCAAATGGAGATGTACTTTTGGTCTGCCTGGCCCCTGATTTGAATCAAATTGTGGAAAATGGACTAACATTGCATCATTGTCCAATGAAACCATATCGTAACGTACATTTGATGATATACAGGCCAAATTTTTGGAATGACTGATACTATGAAATGATGAATGCATTTTGAGGGGTATTGGGGGGTCATTGTGGGCGGGCGGGCGGGGCTGAAGGGCGGAGCAGACGGCGGGCGGGCGGCTCTCGTCACCCTCTTCGTCCTCTTGGCCACAGACAGATGTTAGCGAGTTAGCCTAGCCGCGCTGAATATCTGCAGGATACCCAGAAAAAAGCCACACAGGGAGGGCCGGGGAGAACATGCAAACACCACAGCGAAACGTCTGTCAGCGCCCACCAATGCCTCCCATTTGAAATGGATTGGACCTCTTGTAGACAATGAGATTTAAAAAAATCCATTTTTTCCACCCTCTGGCCAAGGTGGACCTTCCCACCAGTGTGTTTATCATTGGTAGACGTCCAAATTCATTTGAAGTGGGAGGCCAGCAGCAAACGAACATTGTTTTTGCCCTCCCACGTCAATTGGATCGGGAGTCTAGCACCCTCTAACCGCATCAAAGAAGCTTGTTATGACTTGATTTGAATGACAATGCATGGGAACGTCGCCCCTACCAAGATGGCCGACCGGAGGGCATTTACTCGGTAGGGCGCAAGAAATGTTTCTTCATATCGAACGGGGGAGGGTGGCCGGTTTTATAAACATGTCATTTATTCCCCGCCGCCCGCCCACGCCCGATGGCTTGGACGTCTCTGGCTGTCAAATGAGTCTTTAGAATTGTTTTGTTTTGTTTTTTTTCTGAGAGGAATCCTTCTGCCAATAATAATTGCGTCAAGTACATTTTTGAAAGGATAAAAAGGAAGAAGGAAAAAGCCCTGATTCGGTGTCATTTAAAAATGGAAACAAGAAGGCAAAAAAAATAAAGTCACCTGAGAAAATGACGCAGACGAGACCAAGCATGACGATCCACGTGAGCGACCAGTCGAGGGATTGACGACGAGCGGGCTTTGTCCTGCTTGAAGTGCAAGAAGAGCGTTTGACACCGCCCCCTCCTTCTCATCATCATCATCATCATCATCATCATCATCATCATCATCATCATCATCATCATCATCATCATCAGGAGGAGGAAGAAGAGGCCAAACGGGTCCTGTAGCGCCCTCTAACGGATGAGCACCGGAAGTGCCAGCATTAGGTGGACGTGTTTTGATTGACGGCTCGACGGTGGTTTGTTGTTGACACTTTTGGAGAAAACATTTTTCATGTTCGAAAGAAAAACGGGGAAGGGGGAAAAACATGTTTTTGGCAAGGAATGGCCAATTTATCTCATAATCATATTTATTTCATAAAGGGGAGCAATTCTTCAGAATCCACACCAAAAAAAAGTTCATTCCCATTACCGATTTGATTCATTTTTCAGTGTATTTACAGAATGTGCGTGGCTACATACGTGCAGGAGGAAATAGAAAAATCAAGTTTTTTTTTGAGCCTTCAAATGCGAGGAGGTCAGGGGGTGGGGCTTCACCGGCACTGTCGGATCTCCTGGTAAGGCGAGCGGTACAGGCAGTAATGCTGAACCACAAAGAGCACGTCAAAGCAAACCGAGAAGAGACCCAAGCCGAACTTGGTGGGGTCGCCGAAGATCAGCTGCCATTCGTCTGCGACAAAAAAGAAAAAGAAAAGAAAGAAAAACAGACTAAAATCATCCAAAACGGGCAAGCATCTGACTCCAAATTGGACGTCCCACGCCAACATCGGTTGAGAAATAAGTTTGAGTTTGATTGATTGAAGCAGATTTTGATGCAATTTCATGAATGGGAACGTTGCCCCATCCAACATGGCCGTTGGAAGACTTCAAATGAAGTCGTAACTCGCTCGCTACTCAACTGACTTTGGCGCCAGGCGTCCAATCAAGCGGTGTCCAATCACATGAGTATCTTTTGGGGCTCTTTTGGGGCTTTTCAATGAGTACATTACCGTTGTTGTAGGAATCCAAGATCATCTGCGCGATGCTGAGCAGGCCGCCGGTGAAGTCCAGCAACACGGTTCCGATGCTCCACCCCTCCGTGCTCTTGCGCCGGTAGTTCATGAAGGCCTGGCGGCGTCCCATCGTGTCACGCCTCACGCGTGCCGGGAACGGGACGCCCGCGTGGGCCGGGCGGGACTCACCTGGGGCACGTATTTGACCAGCGTGACGGCCAGTTTGATGTAGGAGAAGTAATAGAGGTAGTCCAACCAGTCGATATGTTTCAAGATGGCCAACAACAAGGTGACGCTGGCAAAGGACCAGCCAATCAGGAGTAGGAGGCGGGCCGTCCACGACACCTTCTGACCGCCCCTCTACGGCGGCCAAAAAAACGTGTTAGTCGTAGAGGGGGTGAGAGTGCAAGAAGAGAAACATGAGAGTTGGCGGCCATCTTGGTGCAGTGGACAACCTGTTTTTTTTCTTCACTCAAATAGTTGACAAAATCTTGATGTACAGACGCTCCCCTACTTACGAAGGAAGGAGTTAGGTTCCGAGCGATTGGTCATAAGTTGAATTTGTTTGTAAGTTGATTCAGTGCTATATTTTGTATTATCATTTATGTTTAAGGCCTATATAAGTATATTGAAGGTTTATACAAGTGCATTTGTATGTTTAAGGCTTGTATAAGTAACACGCATTGGTTTGTACTGAAAAAAAAAACATTTAATAAAATGGAGAATATGTACAGTACTGTATAGAGAGAGAGAGAGAGATTTATGTATTAGAAAGTGGCCGAAAGAAGCGATCTAACGACGATTGCACAATTTTCTTCTTCTTTTCATCATAAATGATGCGGTAGCACTGTATGGCATCATTCGATTGATTTGCAAACTTTGTGCAACGTTCAATATTTGGGTCCTGCTGCTCCATCTTTCTGTTTATAAATGGTACTGACGGTCGAACGATTCAAGTTGTATTCCCGTGCAACGCGCATCAAGCTTTGTTATTATTGCCACTCATTTCAAATGAAATGGCTTGCCTCTTCCTTGCACCTCCCTTACTAGAAGCCTTTCGCTTTTCACCAACCATATTGAATAATGGCTGCACGAGATATTTCATGATTGTTGGAATAATGATTCAAACCTTTTAAATCATTATTAGTCATATTTAATTAAAAAAGGAAAAACATCTTTCCACAAACTCTGCGGCGAACTTGCAAGGAGATACAATGTGGCGTCGTCTTAGCCCCCAGTGCATTCTGACGAGCGGCATACTCTTCGGTACATTTAGCGGCACATAACCAAAACATTCAAAGGTAATCTGATTTAAACAATTGCCATTGAAAGAAAAACACCTGCGTAAGAATTTGCAGTATAAGGTAAACTGCCGGTGTCCCAGACAAAACAATTTATGAGTCCTTCGTAGATCTCCCAGTAAACAGTCCTTGGAGGGTGAGGTGTTATGTCAACAAGCTGGAGCCAGCAGGGTGACCTCGAGTTTGTCCCAGTCTTATACAAAAGTAATTAAAATGCCTTATTACTTATTAAAAATGCTTACAACACATATAGAATATTCCATAATAATTCTAACATTCCCTCCTTTTACTATATGTTTGTTATTCATTTTATGACAAAATCAAAAAAGACAGGGATATCTCCGTTGGCTGTTTTAATTTTACCCGCTTAGGCTCTACTCGTTCGGCAGGTCTGAAAATCAGAAAATAAGATCATTTTCGTCCAATCCATCCTCGTAATTACCATGCTCCTGGAATTCACTGTTAGTGTCAGCACGTCTCAGTAGGGGATATAATTCATGCAATTTGGAATTTGTAGGGGCAATCGCAGTGGTTATAAGTCGGCTTATCAAAGATCTTAAGCAGGGAATAATACAACACCCACACAATGTCAAAATCGTAGCAAAAAGGGCTACGGAAACTGCAACGGATTGAGCCAAATTCCGATATTCTCCAAACATATCCCGCCACCAGCGCTGCCAGACGGATTCACTGACTCCAGAATGCTTCTTCATATTGCGGTTGAGGGTCTGCAGGCCATCAATGGCGTCGGTGAGGGACCCCTCGGGTGACGTGTTGTTCGGTATGTAAGTGCAACACTCATCTCCGAACATTGCACACACGCCCCCTTTCTCCGCGAGCAGCATATCCACTGCTATGCGATTCTGGAACGTCATTAGGCTGGTGGCTGCTAGTTGTTCCTTTATCGCCACAAATCCCTGTTCAGTATAATTTCCAAGTTTTTGGACATTGTAATGCAGGTAATTTATCCAATCAACATTTTTGTTTGGAGTAATTAAAAGAAAAATATACTCCCAACCTGCTGCGATCTGATTAGCCAACTTATACTCATCCTCGTGGATGCCAATCGCATCAATGTATCACCCTCTCTCCATGCGACGCCGTCGCGAGGGGCCCGCCATCATACCGGATTTCTGTGCAGCCAATTGTATCTCCTCTACTGTAGATGGAAAAACAGACACTGGTAATAGCAGTGAGACCAAGGCACAAAGTCCTGCTGTCATTTTGGCAGGAGTCGTATAATTTGTTTTGACCCCACCACCACCATAGGTCAGAACGTGGAATCAGGGGTGTAGTCTGTTTTAGGACGTGGGCACACCACGTCACATTTATCGCTCCCAGTGCCGGTCCGTGCCCTGTGAGGACTAAGCAGGTAAAATGATTAAACGCGACATGTGTTGAAAAGTTAGGCTTGTCCTTTGCTGCCGTTGTAACTGGGTAGACATTATTCCATTTCATACATTTTGGGCTTACATCTTTTGTCAATATCAATTCTTTGAAAAACGATACAGTATGTACAGATATTACAGTCTGGCATTATTCCTTTATGCCACAATAATTGGTATAAATTATTGTAATAAATATTGGTATAATTCTAATTATAAATTATTTCCTCTTTTGTGTAACACTTCTAAACAGAACTTGTAGTATGAGACCTTTATATAACACTAAAAATTTTGCATTATCTCCTTTACACAATCAGGGGTAATTTGCGCGGGTACTACTCTTAAGAGAGGTCGGCCCCCCATACATGTTATACAGGTTTGATACAGGTTTGATACAGGTTTGATACAGGTTTGATTTATAATAGCTGCATTTTCCATCAACAATAACCAATTATTTCTTACCGCCTCCCGTTTGGGAACTCCCCGTTGCAGAAATGAATTCTGGTCATCTCAGATTTTAATTTTACTATGGCGGATCCGGGTGTTTCCATCTCCGACGGCCTTCTTACCCATGGACTTAGGAAAAACGTCAGACAAAGATTCACAAGTTAATTTGTCAGTCTGAATTATGATTTGTAATGCCCCACCGTATGGGTTAATTTTATCGAAGGCCTGATGGTTTTTCGCACACGTGTGTCATCCAAGCTTGCCAATCTAGACCAGTTTCTGCAACAAGGTTTCCCCAATCTGTTTTAGGACTGTTATGTACCACACATATTCTATAAAATCCATGTGTATCCTTTGAAATGGATATGTAGCTTTTGTAGCTTGACATAAGGGGGAATCGCCCGTGTTTTGGCCATATATCTGCATATAGATTGAATATATAACCTCCCCCTTTTTTGAGGCATGAAATTTACCATGACTCAAAATGGCAGCCCTCCCAGATAAGTCTTTTGTTTTTGTTTAGTCCCCCAGGTTCCCAAAATTTCCCATTACAGAAATTAAAAATTTCATTTGGCGAAATTCTTTTCTTTTTTGTTTCTGTCCTACTCTGCCACCGCCGTCCTCGAAAGGCTTATCAGCGATTTCAGAAATATTCCACCTTGATATTAGAATATTGATATATCTTGGTGGCTAGCCAATTGAAACACAAAAGACAGACACTCATCCACGCTGGCACTCATAATCAAGGAATTTGCTTTGAGTGCTCCCCCAATCATCCACAATTTTGGTTTGTTGGAGTAAAACTGGAGTACCCAGAGAAAACCTACGAATTCTTGAGGACACCAGGAATACTCCACACTCCGGAAGGTCTGGATCCACTCCGCATTAGTAGATCCTCGAACCGCAAGATTGATGCCTGAAGAAACTAGATAATTAATGTATTAGATTCACATGCCACATATCTAAAAATAGAAATTTGTTCAATTGCCACCGCCCCTTACCCCATTCAGTCAGCATGTAGATTGCCATGCGAGTGGCTGTGATTAACTATCTATTCGCCAATAAGGCAATAACGGAAAAGTTGTGACACATTGAAACACACACACACCCCCTTTTTGTATTTTAACCGTTTGTAAAAACTTTATCTCACCCCCTTTCAATGTTATCGAATTTTGCCCATTCTAATCAACCCATCTACTTAAAGCATTTCCCCAAGGTTGATATTTTATAATTTGGAGATGTTATTTTTAAAACATAGACATTATTTCATCACTTGTTTCACACCATGGAAGGCCCTACCTGAATTTAGATTTTTTTGTTTGTTTGTAGATATTCCCCTTTATCTAAGCTTGTTATTGCCCATCGTTATCACCGTAACATTCAGTTGTATTAACCCCATAATTGCAATGCAGTAAGTTTTGGCTAAATTCTTAATTTGTATGCCCCTAAAGCAATAGACAGTAATAACGTCCCAATAGTCATCAATATGACCTACCAAAGCATACGCCCCCTTCAGGTCAAACAAGGAAAGTCTTTTGTGCACCTAAAGACGCTCCATGTTTCTTCTAGGGAAACTATGCCTATCCTTAACCAATTATCTTATCTACCCCAGCCAGGTTCAATTTACCTAACAATTTGGACGAATGCCATGAAATTTCTCATTTCCGCATTGTTAATTTCATGTCTGATTTCTTTAACAACCAAATAACCCTTAATACCTAAGACATAAATTGCAAATCACCCCATACTATGTTTACTTAAGATAAGAGCCATTTCTTATAGCTCCCTGTTACCACAAGAAAAATCTACAATAATTAAATTAGAGAAATCCACCTTTTACTAGGCATTTCCTAATTACAATTTTCAATGCTTAATAAAGGACCCACAAATTGTAACCAATATGCCATAATATTGTAAAAAAATCCATTCATTTTTCTTTAACCAGCCAACCATTCAAAAACAGTAATAATATCGTTTTATCCTCCAAAACTAGCTCTCTTCAATTAAGAGCCCTTTGAACTTCACAAAAAATAAAATAAAATAATTATAATAGTATTATTCCCAATTCCAAAGCTTTCCCCAAATCAATCTTTGCCAAACAGATTCTCTATCACCTCGAAAGACATTTCTGATTAAATCCCAAAAATAAATGCGAAGATAATCGCGGAACTCTGCATCCCTTGCAGACCATGTTTTGTTCTTATTCTGAAATGTTTAAACGGAAGCGCGCCCTTACCCGCTGACTGTGACCTTCACGCTCGCTGCAGAAGCAGCTTATCAATGTTGACATTCCTAAGTGCTCTCTTTTTATTTCTGCCCAATGCTTCCCCTCTTGTGCCTCCTGTGAGCAATTATTTTTTAGAGAAGACTAAATTACAATATGCTGCAAGCACAACTATCTCATAGCAAAACCCATTTCTGCCCTCAAGTTTGCTTCAGCACCCCCAAGGCCAATTATTTTAATATTCAGCCGCACCAAAACAGAGCGCTCCCCCCGCAATCAAAGCATTATTCGGCAAGTTTAGAGTCTGACCAAAACGCAGTTTTGGCAACCCCGCTAAACATTTAATTTGCTGTTTTGTATTTCTGTTAACCAAAATATTCCCGCTAGCAGACGGGATACAACCAAGATAATCCGCAATAAGCCATTTCATTCCATTAAATTGACAGTATATTTAGGTACTATTAACAAGTATGCCTAGCAGCATCACACAAAAATTTTAATTGCATCCCATTCACGAACAGTGTGATTTCAGGTTTAATTGTATCAAGTGCCAATATCTCCGCTAAATTTAGTTCCACTTCCCTCTGCTCAAATCCATTTCTCGTTTTGAGCAGGCCCCCCGACTAGTCATGCCGATTTGCCTTCACTTTTAGAGGCCCTGTTATTTGGGCAATCGCGGGATATATGTAATATATATAAGTATAATTTGAATGAGAATGCAACACATTTGAATGAGCATGCAACACATTTTTTAGCTGCTCCTGATAAATGCTGCCCACCGCGTGGTCTTCAGCGAGGCCGCTGTTGGCCTTAAAACAAGCCGTCATCCTTATTTGATATTCTGCAAAAGGCTCACCATCCCTCTGTTTAGCTCTGCTGATCACGGTATAATTAACTTTTGTTTTAAACTTCCCCGTAACCCGATCAATCAGTTCATGCACTCTCAAATTCAAATTACCACCGTCATGACACAACGGGCCACCATCAGCTTATGGATTCGAACATCCAAATTTATTAGGAGCCTGCTCCTTGCCCACATTAGTATTAGCAACTTCGATCATGGGATATTGTTCAATAAACACATCACTCATTGGCGGCGCCCCAGGCTGGGGAGATAGCGTTTTCTCCCCATGTCCCCCACGGGCCCTCCCGACCTGGTCATATTTGTCGGAGGGGGCCCTCCTTTTTAACAACAACATATTTCTTCCCCACCGGGCAAGTCTCCCCGTCCTCTTTTCTGTGGAATAACACAGCCTCTGTGTTTCCAGTCCCAACGTTATCAACTGATTTAACCCATGTATCATAAACCAATAATAGGTATCATTATATCCCTCCTGCTCCATTTTGTTAAGATTTCCCCCATGCTTAGCACGTATTTTATCCTGCAGTATCAATATCTTATGCATATTAAGCTGGCCAGCAAATCCATTATATTTATCCATAAGTTTAGGTGTTTAACCCTTGTAGCGCTTTGATTTTCAACAAATTTCCAATCTTTACACGGCAGACGCATCTTTGGATCGTCAATAGCCGTTTTACTGTTTCCACTACCCATTTTTGGAGCGGATTTGTGTGCCCCCGTAGTACCTGTTTTTTGTACACGGCAGACGTTTATAGACCACACCGTGTCTACCTGCTAGTGACTAGTATCCACAGGGTTTTTTAAAATCGCTATCCCCAGGATGCGAGCCTTACTTCTCAAAATAAGGCCTTCGCGTGTGATGCCCTTCACGCACTCGGAACCCGTCAACAATATGCAGCCATCACACGCGGACTCGGCAGAAATGTCGAAAGATGCTTACCAAGAGGATAGTCGTCAACCGATTAGAAAACAGGCGCTGCTGAGAAATAGTCCAGCCTGGAAAAGGGATTCTCGCCGTGCACGGTCACTCCAGATATTAAACCGCAGCGTCTGGATTCCCTATCGGTTTGTTGACCCCGGCTACTCGAAGGACCAAATGTTGGAATAATGATTCAAACCTTTTAAATCATTATTAGTAATATTTAATTAAAAAAGGAAAAACATCTTTCCACAAACTCTGCGGCGAACTTGCAAGGAGATACAATGTGGCGTCGTCTTAGCCCCCAGTGCATTCTGACGAGCGGCATACTCTTCGGTACATTTAGCGGCACATAACCAAAACATTCAAAGGTAATCTGATTTAAACAATTGCCATTGAAAGAAAAACACCTGCGTAAGAATTTGCAGTATAAGGTAAACTGCCGGTGTCCCAGACAAAACAATTTATGAGTCCTTCGTAGATCTCCCAGTAAACAGTCCTTGGAGGGTGAGGTGTTATGTCAACAAGCTGGAGCCAGCAGGGTGACCTCGAGTTTGTCCCAGTCTTATACAAAAGTAATTAAAATGCCTTATTACTTATTAAAAATGCTTACAACACATATAGAATATTCCATAATAATTCTAACAATGATAAAAATGAAAAAGGTTCTTTGCGCACTGGAGATACGTCACGCAATTTACGCAACTTACTGTGGAGTACGGAATGTATTCTTATGCTTTTTGTTAGTCAATAGGTTTATTTAGTGTAATCATTAGAATAGAATTTTGCATGACCTAGCGGAAATTTCCGTCTGTGACACCTATGAGTTAGGGGCGCGTCATCTATATCACATGATCTTTTGTCAATAAAACTGGTCGACCTGTTGGGGGGGATGCAGGGAGTTCAAACTAGTCAGGCTGGAGGCTCCTGGCGCTGGCTGCTCTGACTCCCTCCTTCAGCTGAAACTAGATAAAACTCATCATGGCCGACTCTGTGTGCTTCCTCTAATTCGAAGTTATTGAATGTTTATCGATTAGATCCAACACTTACGCACTGCAACGAACTGGGCAGAGGAAGGTGGATGCTGGGTGAGCTGAGCGCTCGCTCACAGCGCCGGGCATCGTCGGCATTAGTGGCGGAAAGAAGCACTACGCGGTAAAAGGGGCGCAATACAAAATCGAAGTGACGAACATTTTTCGACATAAACGCAATTTGCAGACATGTTCGTATGTACCGTTGTTCGTGAGTCGTATGTTCGTAAGTAGGGGAGCGTCTGTATTTTAAAAGTGCTTCTATTTGATAATAAAATGTATTGATTGGGTTTTGTAACAAAGGTTTATCAAATCGAACGAGGTGGAGCGGCGCGGCGCGACCCACCTCGTAGACGGCGGCCTGCCCGACGTAAACCAGGCAGAGCAGGAGAGCGTGCAGGCTGAAAAAGACGTCGTTGGCCTTGACGGGGTTGATGCCGCTGGGGTGGCGCCGCAGGAACTCCTCCTGCCGCGGGCAGGCTCCGGGGGTTAGCCCTATCCGACATGGTCGGAGGGCGGCGCTGGCGCCACGGGACTCACCTTGATGCTGCTCACCCAGAAGAGTCCCACATTGAAGACGCTGTAGGCCAGGAAGCCGGTCAGGTTGAGCGCCAGGAAGTCAAAGTTGAGGCCCACCACGCTAGAGACAAAGCAGGCGTCCTCAGACCGGAGGCCGGGCGAGCGTGGCGCGCACCTCAAGTCACCTTTTGCGACACCAGTTCTCCCACACTTGCGGGTAGAAGGACACGGACCAGGCCAGGAAGTAGATCCAGCCCACCGTCAGGCTCAGCACCTCCAACGCGTCGCTGCGGACCACCAGGAAACGGAGACGGAACGGCGCCGGGCTGCCCGGAGACGGCGCCGTCGTTAAACGCTCGACCGTGGGCGTCCGATCCCGTCGGATGGCATGTCTCGCCCCCTCGGTCACTCACCCGCCGGCTTCCGTGGCGTTGCTCAGGAGGTACGTCGTCACCTGTCCGGCGGCGCGGGCCTTCGCCGAAAAGGTCAGCGACGTGGTACGGGGGAGCAGCGTCACCTGAAAGGCAACGTCACGTCACGTCGGTCCTCGCCATCCCGTCTTTGCGTCTCACCTGATCGGGCAAATCGATGATCTCCGAGAAGTTGGCCTTGGAGCTGTAGGTGATGTTCAGGTGGATCACCAGCGGCTGTTCCAGCGCTCCGCTGGGAACAAATACGGTTTACCATTAGTCCTTGCGCCAATTTCGATAGCATGGATTAAACAAAATAAATAAATTAAACATTTGACTGACACTCTTTTTGCACAGAAGTTTGCATTGTAAATGTATTTTACAAAAAATAGACAAGGGGTTGCATCTCTACATGACTACATCTCCCATAATGCTTATCGACAAAATAGCAATGATTCCATGACAAGTTCCTCCCCATTTCTGCCATTTTTCTTGTTATAATACGCCAACATACATTGAGTTGTTTCGCAGAAAACACTTTATCTTCAATCGGGATTATCTTTTGGGCTTTCCCATATGGCTACGCTAGTTTTGGCTGACGTTCTTACCTGGAGGCGATGACAACGTTGACACTGGACTTTTCTTGAATCGTCACCTCCTCCGGGGCAGAAAGAGACACCCGCGACTCCGCTTCAATGAAACAGACGATAAACCTCACGCAAATTGACAACAAACATGTTATTCGTCTCTAACGTTAAATCACCTGCTATGTTGGCCAGCTGCCACAACAGCAGCACCCGGGGGAGCCACATCTTGTCACTACAAAAGACGAATACAACAAGAGAAGTCTTCTAAATGCCACATGGCAAACACGTATTCCATATACAAATGATGTAACAAACTTAAAGAAATTCCGATTTAAGTCCAAATTGCTTGGAATGACGGCGCGTTAGATTTAACGGACGCCGCTCGGTTCCCTAAACGCACCAGCAAGTAAATATCGTTAGCATACACGGTTGCGTTGAAATAAACTTCGAAATTGGACTTTAATTCGTAAACAATTGGCGTTTAAGAGTGAAGCGCGCTTGGACTTACCGAAGGGTAGGTGTGCCTTGAATTTATGCCGGTCACATGACAAGTTGTTATTAAAAAAAAGCAGGAACTTATGCAGGTACCTTCTTTTGTTCCGGAAGAGCGACGCTGATATCGACACCCTGCCTGGTGGTTTAACATCCGGGTCACGCTACTAGCAGCTAGCATAGTCGAGAACATGTCGCTAATAAACAATACAGTTCGCTTACTTTCCCGGTAAGGTGACTTTGGTTACTTTTATGGTGTTAGGTTATACTTTTTTTGGTTTATTAAATGTAGAGAGAGTCACCGGACGACGTCGTTAAAGTTAATTTTCTGCACATTACTTTACAGTTGGAATTGGATGTCATGAACTATCATATTATTTGTGGGGCAACAGATGCACTTAAAATTCGTATGAAAAACGCTGCTAATATTTACTTATCTGATGTGACTAGTATTTTGGTTCGAATTGCACTGTACCTCGCTGCAATTTATATTCTAAACATTGATTTTATTGCATTGAGGAAATGTTATATTTTCATGTGTTTACGTTTTTAAGGGGAATAACCCGTTTGAGATTTTTATACGTTTGTTTACGTTTTTAAGGGGAATAACCCGTTTGAGATTTTTATACGTATACCTAATTTCGGGCGATTTTGTTTCGGCAAATACATTTTTGCAATGGTTTTCAATTTTATTCTATAGTTTTTTAAAGAATTTTCTTATTACAAAAATAATCTGTCTCTTTTTTTTGCAAACATGAACGTTTTATGTTTGATGTATTTTTCTGTATATGTCATTTTTCCTCAAATGTATGACCGCATGGTGTTTTTTTTTTTTTTTTTTTTTTTAAAGGTTTTTCTGGAGGCAAACAGTGTCCAATCGCCTCAACTCCAACAAGACGTCGGTGGTTCGCTGCAGTCGGCAGAAATACGAACGCTTGTACACGGTTTTAATGCTGCGACCCGACGGCTCCACCGTCAACATCCGATACAAAGAACCCCGGCGTATCCTCATGGTGACCGCTATCCTGTCTAATTTACATGGTTTAACCCTATCATACACGACCAGTCAAGGCTGCTCTTTCAGGGATCTTTTAACTTGAACATATCAAGAAACTTACCGCGACTTTACTTTCATTTCGGCATCCTTGGTTAATAATGAGATGCGTCTCAACTGACCTCCCTTCCAACTTGTTGTTTTTTTTCTCCCGCAGATGCCAGTGGATCCTTCCACATTGTCGGAGGAGGAGCGTCGGCGTCGTCAGAAAAAGCGGGAAGTCAAGAAGACGGTGAAGGAGGCCACGGTACACTATGAGGACGACTTCAAGGTGGACAAATACAGACAATTCTGGAACAAGAACAAATAATAACGTGTTCTGTGTTAACAAATATGGCGACTGGTTTATTTATGTGTGTGTACGTAGACATTAAACAATACTTCCAAACTTTTGGGGCATTTTGTGTGACCTGCTTTTTCCGTCACATCTCATCTAATTAAATGTTTTGACATTCGTTTTGACACTCAAGTGCGGCCAATAGGTGAGTTTAGTCCCCCCGTGCAGTAGAGGGCGCACACGTGCAAGTTACCGCGGCAAACAGTTTTCTTTGGCAAGAGTTAGCAGCGTTCCGGTGACAGCTAGCTTGTTTGTCCTTGCTAGCTTGAGCCATGGGCTACTGGGACATCCCCGACGACACAAGCTGCGTGCATAAAACATGGATAACCACCAAACTGGCTACGACTTTAGGTGAATATTAAACAAGGGCGACATTTGACGTCCAACGCTTGAAAGTTATGTTTAGGAAGCCGCGGGCATCAAATTAAACGCAGCTAATTCGCTGAAGCTAACTGTTAGCCGGAAGCTTCACGAGCAACTATTCCGAATTGCGTACCCATAAAAAATATATTCATACGGGTAATTATTGTTTGTTGCGTTGGAGGTTTAATTTAAATAGTAGGGCGTATTAAAATATTTTTTCGTTTAGCTTGAGGTAGTAAATTTCGTGTCATTTTTCATGGAGCTATTTTATTTTTTTCCAACTACAAAAGATTTGAAGTATATTATGTTTTAAAAAATTAAATTAAAATGGATATGTTGTTTTTTCAGAACTACGTACTTTTTTTCGTCAACAAACCTTTAATGCCATCATTTAGATTAAACGAATTTATTTCAAAATCATTGGGGGAATTCTTAAAATGAAAATAATTATCTCAAAATATATAAAAATTTAACTGAAAAATGCAACAATAAAAGGGGAAATTCACAATGAGACAAAGTTCAGAGTAATAAAAGAAACATATCATGATGTATTTTAGGTGGATTGGATAAGTACTTGCAATTGAACTCTTTCCCACCATTGCATTAAAATAATTAATTATGTATCAGGAAGAATTTACTACTTCATTTTGTTTGTTTACTTTTTCACCAACGACGGTTGGTCTTGGCCGAACGGATAAAAAAAAAATGGAGCCGTTGGAAGCGTTTGTTATTTAAATAATGAGCCGAATCATTTTTTTGGAACTCATATCAAAGGCTTTGCTTTTAATTTGCCGTTTCTTGTGTAAACGCCGTTGAAGGAGATCGAGGAGAATAATATTGAAATTGCGGAGCACATTCCTTTCACGTTTTTACGAGGGCGACAACTGAGCAAACTGGAAAAAGTGGGAAAACAAACTAAAAATAATGTTAACTTTTTTAATAAATTGAATTTAAATATGAAAACTAATGAATATTCTGTTTGTTACTATTTGCTTTTCTGAAATCAAACCCAAGGAAAAAATCTGAATATTTTTTTAAATGTATTGTTACTTTATTTAATATCTTGTCATGAATATATTATCCAAAACAGCAATATTATCTATTTTGCTATTACAAAGATATTTAACACAACAAATGATGGCGGTTTGTCTCTTGTCAGGCCTGGTGGGCTCGGCCTATCACCTGGTCGCGTTCCAGCCTGATACGGCCTTGGAAGCGTTTCAGCGAGCCGGCAACGCCACGATGACCATGGGTACGTACGTACGCACGTCGGCGCCGAGGCCGGAAGGTCGGCGAAGGAATGCGGGCCGCCGTGGCCCGGCTAACCCGCGCGCTGACGTCTCCCCGCAGCCGCCATGGGCGCCATCTTCGGCATGACCACGTGCCTGACCGCTCAGGCCCGCGAGGCTCCGGACGAGCCGATCAACTATTTCGTGGGCGGCTGCGCTTCCGGCATCTTCCTTGGCGCCAGGAGTAAGTGGGCCAACGACGGGGGGGCGCCGGCGTCGTAACGACTGAAACAAATACGGATTGAAAGGAAATAAATGCGATTTGAAATTAAGTAGACGGGAAGGACATTGGCAGAAAATGATCCAAAATGTACAGGAAAGAGCCCGGAAGTCCCTTTTAATGTGCAGGAAGTGACGCAAAATTAGCCAGAAGTGAGCAATGAACAAAATTAGCCGGAAGTGAGCAATGAACACAAAGTCACCCAGAAGAGAGATAAAATAAAATAATAAAATGTATGGCCAGGAGTTGACAAATTGGATTGGATTGGATTGGATTGGATAACTTTATTCATCCCGTATTCGGGAAATTTCGTTGTTCCAGTGGCAAGAGGGTGTGGATGCAGGAATAGGAAAGACATTTTAGACATAAAAAGATAGGTAATAGATAGGTAATAAGTAGGTCAAGAAATAAATACATGAATAAATATATAATCAAATAAGCGTGTTGCTTAGGACATATATACATACATACATACACATAAATGTACATGCATGCATACGGTAGGTCTTAACACACAGCCATTTTTTTGTTAAAGAGCCTGACAGCTGATGGGAGGAAGGATCTGCGGAAACGCTCCTTCCTGCAATGAGGGTCCCGCAGTCTATTGCTAAAGGAGCTTTGGAGGGACTCCACAGACTCATGCAGGGGGTGGGAGGTGCTGTCCATGATGGACATCATCCTGGTCAGCATCTTCCGCTCTCCCACTTCCTCCACAGAGTCCAAAGGACAGCCCAGAACAGAGCTGGCCCTCCTGACCAGCTTATTCAGCCTGTTCCTGTCCCTCTCCGTGCTCCTGCATCCCCAACAAAGCACTGCATAAAACACTGCAGAGGCCACCACAGTGTCGTAGAAAGTCCTCAGCAGTGTCCTGCACACTCCAAAGGACCGTAGACTCCTCAGTAGGTAGAGGCGGCTCTGGCCCCTTTTGTACAGGGCATCTGTGTTTGTGGACCAGTCTAGTTTGGGTGCTCGGTGAACAATCTCACACTGAACACCACGAAAACTAAGGAAATAATCTTGGACTTTCGCAAACACGGCACAGATCTGGCCCCACTCCTCATAAATGGAGTATGTGTAGACAGGGTCCAGTCCTTTAAATTCCTGGGGGTCCACGTCACGGACAAGCTCTCATGGTCTACAAACACCACGGCAGTGGTGAAGAAGGCTCAGACACGACTCCATTTCCTCAGGGTGCTCAGGAAGAACAACTTGGGCTCCAATCTTCTGAGAACCTTCTATAGAACCACTGTAGAGAGCATCCTGGCGTACGGCATCACAGTGTGGTACGCTGGAAGCACGGCGGCAGACAAAAAGGCCATGCAGAAAGTGATTAACACTGCCCAGAGGATTGTCGGCTGCTCTCTGCCCTCACTTGAAGACATTGCCAGCCCGCGTTACCTCAGCAGAGCCAAGCACATCATAGGGGACCCTTACCACCCTGGTCACAATCTGTTCCAGCTGCTGCCCTCTGGCAGACGCTATAGGTCCCACAAAGCTCGGACAAATAGGCTTAAGGATAGCTTTTTCCCCACATCCATCAGACATCTAAACTCGCGCTAACATACACACATTCCCTTCTGCGGCATATGAATAGATGTTTGGTTGGTGATCTGCCGCCTCCTAGCTGACTTGAAGGAAGGTAAGTGGCAGACAGTGTGCGGTAATCGAGAGGTAAGCGACCTGTATGTAATCGCGAGGTAAGCGACCTGTATCCACAACAGCGGAATGACAAATTACAAGTCCGTAACTTACACTTATTTAGGTCTTTTGCCGACTAAACGTAGCTTTGGAGAAGCACCATCAATTTCGTCACACGCAGTTTCTGCGTGTGATGACAAGTAGGCTTTTTTGTGTTGTGGTAATGACGACATGGCCTATGTCCGATTATTATTATTATTATTATTATTATTATTATTATTATTATTATTATTGTTGAGGTGAACACCCAGGTACTTAAAATTCTCCACCATTTCAATGTCTGTACCCTGGATGTTCACCTGAGTGGTCTGTTGAGGATTCCTCCGAAAATCGATGACCATTTCCTTTGTCTTACTGGTGTTGATGTAGAGGTGGTTTTGCCTACACCAGTCAACAAAGGCTGTGATGACTCCCCTGTACTCCAGGTCGTTCCCGTCCGTCACTCGTCCAACAATAGCGGTGTCGTCAGAGAACTTCTGGAGGTGGCAGGTGTCTGTATTATGTTTAAAGTCCGATGTGTAGAGGGAGAAGAGGAGTGGAGAGAGCACTGTGCTTTGTGGGGCCCCCGTGGTGCAAGCTACCACATCAGACGTACAGTCCTGGAGTCTCACATATTGTGGTCTGTCAGTGAGGAAGTCGATGATCCATGCGGCTAGGTGGTTCCTTACTAGATGTGCCCTGAAATTGTCAAGAAATGACTCCAGAAAGCCCCAAACTGTACAGGAAGTGAACCAAAATGTACAGGAAGTGACCAGTGTATAGGAAGTTGCTTAGAATTGCTCTAATATTGACAGAAAATAATCCAAAAGGTGCTGGAAATGCATCCCCCAGATTTCCCCAAAATGTACAGAAAGTGACCCAAAACTATCAGGAAGTGACTTGGAAATGAGCTCAAATCAAAAGAAAATGATCCAAAAGGGACAGGAAATACCCCAGAATGTGCCAAAATGTACAGGAAGTGACCCAAAATGAACGGGACGTGACCAGTGAATAGGAAGTCGCTTGGAATTGCTCTAATATTGACAGAAAATAATCCAAAAGGTACAGAAAGTCCCCCAGATTGCCCCAAAATGTACAGGAAGTGACCTGGAAATGAGCTCAAATCAAAAGAAAATGATCCAAAAGGGACAGGAAATACCCCAGAATGTGCCAAAATGTACAGGAAGTGAGCCAGAAAGGAGCTCAAACCCAAAGAAAATGATCCAGAAGGTACAGGAAGTAACCAGAATGCTCAAAATTTAACGGAAGTCACCCAAAATGAACAGGACGTGAGCAATTAACAGGAAATAGCCTGAAAATGGCTTGAAGTGAACAGGAAATGAGCCAAAATCGACAGGTCGCCCACTGGTCACACCCCTTTCATGTATTCGCACCCAACCCTGCCACTCCAAACGACGTCTGTCGAGGAAATCGTCGAAATGTTTTAGTGCTTTTCTCAACCTGGACGTGTCGTGACCCGTTTTTCACGTTTGTGTTTTGGGTGCAGCTCACAGCGCCGCCACCGGGACGTCGGCGTGCCTGGCGTTGGGAACGCTGGGCTTCTTCGGCAAAGTGGCCAAAATGGAGAATTGGCGACTGGTGGGACCCCCGGAAATGTGACCCTCCCTCGCCGTACAAACTTGTGGAAATGTCGTCTGTCATAAAGTAATAAAGTGGTGTTGTAAAAAAGAAACCAAAAATGGTCCAACTTTGTCGCCAAACGAGTCGAGTCGCCGCCGCCGCGCCGACTGGGAAACCAGGCCCATCCCGGCGGGTGACGTCATCGCCGCGGTCAAACTATCGCCGAGGTAATCATTGATACGCGGCAGAAGAAGAAGAAGAAGAAGAACGCCGCGGGAACATGTCCGCCGTTACGGAAGGTTAGTGGAGGTGCTCGTAACATTTTTGGGGCGACGGGCGGGCGAGCCGGTGTTTGCACGCCAAATTATTTTGTCAAATCGGTCATCGTTGAAGTGAATAGAAGCCAGTTATGACTTTTGAAAAAAAAAATGTCATGTCAATCCAATGACTTTGACGAGTTCGTTGCCCCTGCCAACATGGCCGCCCCGGGGCTGTTTTGGCAAGTTTTTCCCTCCCGCTTCTGAAAATGAGTTTATCCCGAGTTGGCGTCCAATCCATTTCAATTGGGAGGCCGACGGCGGATAATCAACACGTTTTTGCTTTTATAAAGTAGAAGAGAAGATTCCTACCCCAAGATGGCCGCTATTTTGCTTCGTTGGGCGAAATCTAAGGCACTGTTTTTTTTTTCATTTTCCTTTCTTTTTTTTGGAAGGGCGCATTTTGGGGCCTGATGGTGGGCCTGCTGGTGGGCCTGCTGGTGGGCCTGATCCGGATGATTCTGGAGTTCTCTTACGAGGTTCCAGCCTGCGGCCAGCCGGACCTCCGCCCGTCGGCGCTGGTCCGGGTCCACGACCTGTATTTCGCCATGCTCCTGATGGCACTCAGCTGCTTGGTGATGGCGCTGGTCAGCTGGGCCACGCCGGCCATCCCGGCCCAGCACGTGAGTCGTCCGTTTTGACCGCGGACCGTCAAGTCGACGTCCAAAATGTCCACATTTCAAATGGTTTCCCATGAGAACCTATGAAAACGGAAATAGAAATCAATTGGAGACAAAACCTATCAAAATTGCTTGTCAGATTTGAAATTTGAATAAAATTCAGGTATAAGAATTGATAAAAATGAATGAGCCGTTATGGGTTATGAGCCCAATATTGAGCCGGCCGGTCGGTCGGTCGGATTCCATTGCTTTCCTTTTCTGTCCCAAGATGGCCGCCGGCTGGCGATGGACAACAGCCTCAAACTCACGTGCTTGCTTGTCTTTTGTGTGTGTCAGTTGCACAGATTGACGTGGTGGTCGCGACACAGCACGTCACCGCGCGTGGACCTGACGCCGGACACCCCGCCGCCCGCCGACTCGGAAGCCCCCCCCCGCTCATGCGTGCCCCCCTGGTGGCGACGGGCGCTTTTGCGTCTGTGCGGCCTGACTTCCGCCTCCCCCCCGGGCGTTCCCGTCCAAGCCCCCAAACTCACGTCCCTGACGCAGACGCCGCTTTGGAGGACCGTCTGTAACGTCAATGCTCTGCTACTTCTGGCCCTCAACGTCTTCCTGTGGAGCTACTACGCCTGAAGGGCCTGCCCACGGCACCCCTTGCATCTTTTGCGTTTCAAGCGATTTAATCAATCAATCAATCAATCAATCAATCCATCAATAATCCAGGCCCGCCGTCTGAGTGGTTAGCCCCTCGGCCTCACAGTGGGAGACCTGGCTTCAAATCCAGGTCGGTCCAACTGTGTGGAGTTTGCATCTTCTCTCTCCCCGGCCGGGCCTGCCTGCGTGGGTGGGTTTTCTCCAGGTCCTCCGGTTTCCTCCCACATTCAAAAGACATGCATGGTACGCTGATCGGACACTCTAAATTGCCTGCCCCGAGGTGTATGAGTGTGAGCGTGAATGGTTGTTGTTGTGGTCCTTGTGCCCTGTGATTGGCTGGCCACCAATTCAGGGCGTCGTCCCCCGCCTGTGGCCCCAAGTCAGCTGGGATAGGCTCCAGCACCCCCTGCGACTCTAATGAGGATAAAGCAGTTCCGAAAATCAAATGAGATCAATCATCCATTATACTATCACCCCCCCCAGATTGGCGAACTGCTTCCACGACAACGTAAACAGTTCCAGAGGCACTTGCTCTTCTTCATGCATGCCATACGTAATATGAACTCATTTACTTTGACAGCCAGCGACAGACGTCAAATCCATTTGAACGGAGTGAGGCTGGCAGCAATCAATAGTCATTGATTGCTGCCAGCCTCACTCAGTTCATTTTGTTCTCATTCTCAATTGACAATGTTGATTCTTTTATCTCACTGCCTATTTGAATATCAATTCGAATTATAGTAGTACCGCTCAATTTGTCTGTCGACAGCTCCATTGGCAACAAACATACAGATGTAAAAAAAAAAAACAACAACAACTAGTTTGTTTGTTTAGTTCAAGTCTTGCGAGTGATTTCATCATGTCATATGAATGTAGTATTTATTCTACGATTGGTTTTAATGCACGTATGTGTTTTAGGTTACTTTTGTTGGCTTGCGTTGTGAACATTAGACTCTAATTGGTTTCAACTGGAACTACTGGCCTGGAATGCCCATAATTCAGTGCCATTGACGGCGCTAGACGTCCAATTCATTTGGACTGGAAGAGCCAAAGTAGCAAATGATAGCCGTCAGTTCTCTGTCTCGGTCAAAATGGATTGGACGTCCATCGCCGTCATTGGCAGCCAATAAGTTCATCATCGCCTTTTAAAACGTACAGCAGTGTTTATTTATTTGCGTGCTTTTCATCAAGTTAAAATGTGATGGTAACGTACGTGCTCAACGTATGCTTAAAGCATGACAATATTAGTTAGCAGTTGACGATGACGTTTTCGTCTGCTACCAGTGACCGTGACGATCCGGATTAGAGGCGAAATGCGTCAAACGAGATCCGTTTGACAAAAAACGTACTTAAAAAAAATCCCGTACAAAAGTTGTTATACGGCGTACACAATTTGAAATGATCCAAAAACGTATCAAATACGGGAAAAACGTATAAGTTGACAGGTATGATGTCTCCATCGGCAGGAGTGAAGCAGAAACAGACCGACGGACGTCATTAGCGTTCAAGGCAGCTGTCAACAACAAACCACTACGACGTACTGACGAATATCAACTGCAAAACCTTGCGCGGAGCGGGTACGACAGAAAACTTGGACTAAGTAGTTGCTTCCGCTATGGCTTCTAGGCAGCAGCAGCAGCAGCAGCAGCAGCAGCAGCAGCAGCAGCAGCAGCAGCAGCAGCAGCAGCCTGTCTTATCCTATGAGCACCCTCATACTAACGTTTTTGAAGTCATCGTTAGGTCTCAAGGCTGCAACGAAAGGTGAGGTCCTTATTGTTGTTTTAGGAAATATAGTCAAGTTTTGACCTGTCAATTTAGGACAGTCAGCCGTTTGACAAACTCAGTCGTCACTCACGTAAACAAACAAAAAAAGAATTAAAAAGTGATTAATGTCCATCTCTTTTTGATTTGGGATTATTAGTAATGGCAGTGGCTGTTAGCCGGTAGCCGTTCAAATAGTCCCTTGGGCTATTTAACCGTTAAGAATTCTGTGTCTAGTCTAATTCTAGTCCAAGGTATTAGTAGAGTACACAAAATACTGACACATTTAACATTTGTGGCTGGTCAATTCGATGGCAATTTCAAAATACGTACTACATGTCTGCAGAAGTTCCCCATCTTGTGGAAGACTTTCTGTGTGTGGTTCCAGTTTTTGTCCAACTTTACAACGTCTTTTTGACTCTATCCGTTTTTGCTACAGAAACTCGCAGCTCGTTTTTGTGTGGTTTTGCTGCTTTTTTGTCATAATGATTTGGTGATTCTTAATGATCCCATTGACTTTGATTTGCTTTGTGCTTTGTGCTTTGTGCTTTTGCTTTGTTGTTCTGCGGCCTTTGACTGTACTGTCTAACTTCTAACTATGCTAACTTTTCTTGCTACTGTCACAATGAAATTGCCCGAATACAGGATGAATAAAGTTATCCAATCCAATCCAATCCAATGTAAAACTACACTATATGACATCTTGATATAATGTATAATAGGAATAATATTATTTAGATTATTTTCTAGATTGCAGAGCACTATTTAATTTTTAAGCCAACAATCTATTTACATCTTAGTAGAGAGAAATTATTCCTGTATCCACCCTGAAAACAGTCTTTTATACTTACAGAAAAAAACACCTCCGCATCACCATTGCACTTCAGCTGGGCTACAGGACATGCGTGAGTACAGCATTTTTTTGAAATCTATCAAAAATCCTGTGCTTTACTGTCTTCATGTTAAATAAAAGTGCCATGAGAAAAGTCTTCATTGTTGAGAATGAGTGACATTGCAACCTCAATTTCAACCATCGATGTCTTGTTGCCAAATTTATGTTACATATGGAAATACCATATGGGTCCTGCTGCTCCATCTTTCTGTTTAGAAATGGTACTGACGGTCGGTGGAACGATTCAAGTTGTATTCCCGTGCAACGCTCACCACTTTCTCACGCCCATCAAGCTTCGTAATTATTGCCACTGGTTTCAAATGAAATGGCTTGCCTCTTCCTTGCATCTCCTTCACTAGAAGCCTTTCGCTTTTCACCAACCATATTGAATAATGGCTGCACGAGATATTTCATGATAAAAATGAAAAAGGTTCTTTGCGCACTGGAGATACGTCACGCACTTGCGCAACTTGCGCACTGCAACGAACTGGGCAGAGGAAGGTGGATGCTGGGTGAGCCGAGCGCTCTCAGCGCCAGGCGTCGTCGGTATTAGCGGCGGAAAGAAGCACTACTCGGAAAAAGGCCCGCAATACAAAATCGAAGTGACTCACATTTTTCGACATAAACGCAATTTGCAGACATGTTCGTATGTACCGTTGTTCGTAAGTCGAATGTTCGTAAGTAGGGGAGCGTCTGTACTGTATCATTATTATTTAATTTTTAATCATTACTCAAACATTTTGCAAATAAAATTAGAATTCTTCTTGGACATAAAATGTGTGTTGGCTTTCTGGGAGTGGTAAGCAATGTGTCTATTGATTGACCTTTTCTTTTTGCTTTAAGGATCTCGTTGTGACCTTAGTGGATGTGACGGATCATTCGTTCATGTTTTCCTGCTGTCTTTGCCAAGAGGACTTCCCGAGGTCTGTCTGGGAAGAATTGACCAGCATTGCATTCCATTCCATTCAGTGTGTCATTTTAAAACACCTTGATTTTATTTTTGTGTGCAGTTTGAAAGCGAGGTATAACCTTCAAATGCAATTTGAGTCATTTCCTGAAGCGCTGATGAAGTGTTTTGGGAAATGTGGGAGCGAACAGAGTTCCAGCGAGTTCAGGTACCCTAGGTTCTCCTCCTTTTGTTTCATCTCCTAAGGAATGTGCACCCCAACAAGTCTTTTTCTCTTTTGTTTTCTTCCGCAGGCATGACTTGCTGCTCTCCTCCGACTCTCCCTCGCTGGACGGCTCAGCCCAATTGAGCATAGT
Organism: Stigmatopora argus; assembly: GCF_051989625.1. Classification (NCBI taxonomy): domain Eukaryota; kingdom Metazoa; phylum Chordata; class Actinopteri; order Syngnathiformes; family Syngnathidae; genus Stigmatopora; species Stigmatopora argus. The sequence goes on from NW_027520054.1 coordinate 252,557, forward strand.
GGCGAGCGACGAGTTTGCCAGCAGCACCCTATTGTCATTGCCGTTCACACGGGCCAAGGTCGAGGAGGTCAAAGAAGAATATGTGGGTGACCTTGTGACTTTGCTCCAGGTGATGCGTGATTCAACTGTCTCATCCTCTTTTGGCTCATGCGGGCGGGCGGGCAACAGCACCTGCATTGGACCACATGTTCATGAACACATTGCTCGGGACACCCTAGCTGGCTTGGAGTGAAACTGCAGCACATTTTCAAAATAAGGGCTGGCGTTTTTTTTACAAATAACGGCCCTTTTTTAAAAACATTTTTTTCCTCGTACAAAAGTTGTTATACGGCGTACACCATTTAAAATGATTACAAAAGGTATAAAACACTGGGAAAATGTATCAATTGACATGTATGATGTTGTCTTTATGTCACAGGCACGCAATGATAGCCTGGAGCTGAAATTGGCGAAGACACAGGAGGATTTAGACCAGGTGGGTGTTTATGTCCACTGTCAAGATACCAAATTGGAATGAACCTTTAACATTGCCCAGAGAGGATGAGATTTTGTTTCTAGTCCATGTCCTAATGTGCCATTAGATGCTTTCTGAGAAGACCGAAGAGTTGGCGCGTCTGCGCTGGGAATCGAGAAGTCAAACCAGTTGGCTATCGCTAGTCTTAGACGTGCAGTTTTAGCACCTATCCCTAATTCCTTAACTCCGTCTGGTCCCGTCGAACAAACTCAGACAGTAGACCTTTTGTTCATTGTCATCGAGTTAACAACCATAGTTTTACTCCTACAGTGGTAATACTATATCCAAATGAAACAGCTACAACAAAATGAATGAGTCAAATGTCCTATTGGTCATTAGCGAGCCGTCCGTCATTGCGACGAGCTGCGGACTAAATTTGAGCACTCGGCTGTGGTAAGGCCCTGCTCGATGCCATCTTGTGGATTGCTGACAAACCTTCTGTTGGGACCACGTCATAGGCGCAGAGCTGCTTGCAGCAGCAAACTCAGCACCGGTCGGAGGTGGAGCAGGCAATGGACACCGTGGACCAGCATCTCAGACAGGCGCTGCAATGCCTGGCATTACCATTTCCCGATCCCAACAAGGTTAGTCGTGTTTTTAGTTGTCATTTGTCTGAATGTGGGAACCCTGCTTGATTGATGACCTACTATGGACTGGAAAAGTGACGCCATCTGACCTTCTCAGGCTGCCGATATATTGAGGGAGTGTCAGCTCGAGATGGCTCCTCTGCAAGGCAGGCAGAAGACGGAACTGATGGAATTGTTTGAGGAACAAAGACCGTTTTGTGACCAACAAACGGCACAAAGAGGAGGCGACCATCAGTAACCTAAAATCCAAACTGGCGCACACGGACGGAGGAGGAGGTATGTCGTCGAGCATTAGAATTCGAATCCACTGGCTTAGACCTTCATTTCAAATTCAACAAGTTGCCAAACCACTTCCGCCGGATCCAATTCATTTCATATCCAGTGCTAGCTACCTCTGTACTTTTTGTATACGACGACAATGCCCTTGTGGCAAATGAGATGAGAAATGATGAGCGCAAAAATACCGTATTTTCTCGAATATAACACGCAGATTTTTGCTATATAATTAATTCCAATAGAAGGGGTGCGTGTTATAATCAATAACTAAAATAAATTACAAATTTTCGATCGAAAAAAGCATTGTCAAACTCACTTTGACGCACGGACATTGTGCAATTTCCAACTTTGAATTCAAAATACACGCATATTAAAGATCGTCAAGCCTCACAAACATCACAATCCTGCATTAATAAGCTGGAAAGTAGAATACTACATTGTAGTGTAGTACGTACTTGTATTTAGAAATATGTCCAGCGGGGGGCAGTACATTCCCTTGTTACATGTGATAGTCTTTTCCATTGTGCATATCTTCAAATCATTTATTTATTCAATTTGTATGTTCCTTTTCTTGTTTGAGAATGACAATAGATATTTGAATTAAAACATGGTATTGTCAATTGAAATGTAGTCAATGTTCAAGGAAGTCTAAAAGGTATTGCAACATAACATGTCTACATGATATGTTTGTCCACTCTGTGTATCATCTATTGCCCTAAAATTCAAACGCATAACTCCACCAACTGCACGACACTCGACACGCTCGTACCTGAAGATTTCTCTATCCGGTTTTGAACAAAACAATCGTGAAACGAAGAAAAAAAGGTACGATTTCTGATTTTCGTCAGCGGGAAATTTTAGGTGCGCACTATATTCGATTACTGCGTTTTTCCAGATGTTTTTGGCCCAAATTTACCTGCGTGTTATTTTCGAGTGCGCGTTTAATTCGAGAAAATACGGTAACCTCTTAACAATGTACGACATTTATAAAACATGACCCTATTTTCCAGGCTCATACTCCAGTGCGACTTATGTTTTTCTCTCTGACCACCAAAAGCCTGTGTTTTTTTTTAGGCTGTATTCTGGTTCTCTGAAAAACTGTTAAGTTGACACCGATGCCTAATTAACCTCTTGTTTGGATTTGGGTTAGTTCTTGGTTTCTAATCCAATCAAATAATGCCCTCCCAAAAATGCGACTTAATACACCATTGCGATTTATACATTTTTATTTTGTCTTCAGTGTGTTTTCTTTGGCCGGTCGGTGCGACTTATATTCAGGTGCCCTGGAAAAATACGGAAATGTTAGTTTAAGTGAATGCACTACTGTTGATTTATTGCAACCTATGTGCACGAAAATGACAGTGAGAGACATCAAAGTGGTTATGCGCAATCATTTGATGTGATGTTTGGCAGTACGACATAGCTATTGTTAGACTTCAAATTGCAATTTGAGGAATATTGGTAGCGGTCACGTTGCACTTTGGTTTGTGTGCAGGAGGAATGCGAGGAGCGGCCCCGTTTGTCCCTCCTGACATGCCGTCAGAGAGAGCAGCTGCTGCGGTCAATCAGCTGATTGCTTCCTGTTTTGCCTGTTGATTTGTACATCCCAGTTGGTTTATTAAAGATGTTGTTTGAAGCTAACTGCCTCGATTCCCCTCCTGCTTCCCGCACCTGGGTCCTAACCCATTCCCGATCGTAACAGCAGGAATGCCAGCGCGGCGAGCGGGAGGAAACGTCACTGAAGTGCAAGATTGCCTCTCTGAACACGCACCAAATGGAGCAGCAAACAAATCGAGCCAGGGAGGCCCAGAGGTGAAGAATATGACATATTTTACTCCTTCATTTTATTGTAGCTGTTTCATTTTGATATAGTACCACTGTAGGATTAAAACTATTGTTCTCAACTCAATTACAATTTCTACTTCAAGGTGTGGTCCAGGTGTCAAGTGGTCCGGGTGAAACTATGTCTTAAAAACGACATAGTATAGTAAGGCTTTTTTTCTTAAAAAACTACATAGTATAGTAAGGCTTTTTTTTCGTGAAAAACTACATAGTATAGTAAGGCTTTTTTCTTAAAAAACGACATAGTATAGTAAGCCTTTTTTAATTAAAAAACTACATAGTATAGTAAGGCTTTAAAAAAAACGACAATATAGTAAGGCTTTTTTCTTTAAAAAACGACATAGTATAGTAAGGCTTTTTTATTAAAAAACGACATAGTATAGTAAGGCTTTTTTATAAAAAAATGGAATAGTATAGTAAGGCTTTTTTTCTTAAAAAACGACAGTATAGTAAGGCTTTTTTCTTAACAAACGACATAGTATAGTAAGGCTTTTTTTTTATTAAAAAACGACATAGTATAGTAAGGCTTTTTTCTTAAAAAACGACATAGTATAGTAAGGCCTTTTTTCTTAAAAAACGACATAGTATAGTAAGGCTTTTTTTCTTAAAAAACTACATAGTATAGTAAGGCTTTTTTCGTGAAAAACTACATAGTATAGTAAGGCTTTTTTCTTAACAAACGACATAGTATAGTAAGCCTTTTTTAATTAAAAAACTACATAGTATAGTAAGGCTTTAAAAAAAACGACAATATAGTAAGGCTTTTTTCTTTAAAAAACGACATAGTATAGTAAGGCTTTTTTATTAAAAAACGACATAGTATAGTAAGGCTTTTTTATAAAAAAATGGAATAGTATAGTAAGGCTTTTTTTCTTAAAAAACGACAGTATAGTAAGGCTTTTTTCTTAACAAACGACATAGTATAGTAAGGCTTTTTTTTATTAAAAAACGACATAGTATAGTAAGGCTTTTTTCTTAAAAAACGACATAGTATAGTAAGGCCTTTTTTCTTAAAAAACGACATAGTATAGTAAGGCTTTTTTTCTTAAAAAACTACATAGTATAGTAAGGCTTTTTTCGTGAAAAACTACATAGTATAGTAAGGCTTTTTTCTTAAAAAACGACATAGTATAGTAAGGCTTTTTTAATTAAAAAACTACATAGTATAGTAAGGCTTTAAAAAAAACGACAATATAGTAAGGCTTTTTTCTTTAAAAAACGACATAGTATAGTAAGGCTTTTTTATTAAAAAACGACATAGTATAGTAAGGCTTTTTTATAAAAAAATGGAATAGTATAGTAAGGCTTTTTTTCTTAAAAAACGACAGTATAGTAAGGCTTTTTTCTTAACAAACGACATAGTATAGTAAGGCTTTTTTTTATTAAAAAACGACATAGTATAGTAAGGCTTTTTTCTTAAAAAACGACATAGTATAGTAAGGCCTTTTTTCTTAAAAAACGACATAGTATAGTAAGCCTTTTTTAAAGAAAAAAAGAATGACATAGTATAGTAAGGCTTTTTTTCTTAAAAAACGACATAGTATAGTAAGGCTTTTTTTCGTGAAAAACTACATAGTATAGTAAGGCTTTTTAAATTAAAAAACGACATAGTATAATAAGGCTTTTTTTAATTAAAAAAACGACATAGTATACTAAGGCTTTTTTTCTTTAATAAAAATGACATAGTATAATAAGGCTTTTTTTAATAAAAAAAAACGACATAGTATAGTAAGGCTTTTTTATAAAAAAAAAACGGCATAGTATAGTAAGGCTTTTTTTTAAAAAAACGACATAGTATAGTAAGGCTTTTTTCTTTAAAAAACGGCATAGTATAGTAAGGCTTTTTAAATTAAAAAACGACATAGTATAGTAAGGCTTTTTTTCTTTAAAAAAACGACATAGTATAGTAAGGCTTTTTAAATTAAAAAATGACATAGTATAGTAAAGCTTTTTTCTTTAAAAAAAACTACATAGTATAGCAAGGCTTTTTTTCTTAAAAAACGACATAGTATAGTAAGGCTTTTTCATTAAAAAACGACATAGTATAGTAAGGCTTTTTTCTTAAAAAAAACGACATAGTATAGTAAGGCTTTTTTATTAAAAAACGACATAGTAGTAAGGCTTTTTTATAAAAAAAATGGAATAGTATAGTAAGGCTTTTTTTCTTAAAAAACGACAGTATAGTAAGGCTTTTTTCTTATCAAACGACATAGTATAGTAAGGCTTTTTTTTATTAAAAAACGACATAGTATAGTAAGGCTTTTTTCTTAAAAAACGACATAGTATAGTAAGGCCTTTTTTCTTAAAAAACGACAGTATAGTAAGGCCTTTTTTCTTAAAAAATGACATAGTATAGTAAGCCTTTTTTAAAGAAAAAAAGAATGACATAGTATAGTAAGGCTTTTTTTCTTAAAAAACGACATAGTATAGTAAGGCTTTTTTTCGTGAAAAACTACATAGTATAGTAAGGCTTTTTAAATTAAAAAACGACATAGTATAATAAGGCTTTTTTTAATTAAAAAAACGACATAGTATACTAAGGCTTTTTTTCTTTAAAAAAAACGACATAGTATAATAAGGCTTTTTTTAATAAAAAAAACGACATAGTATAGTAAGGCTTTTTTATAAAAAAAAACGGCATAGTATAGTAAGGCTTTTTTTAAAAAAACGACATAGTATAGTAAGGCTTTTTTCTTTAAAAAACGGCATAGTATAGTAAGGCTTTTTAAATTAAAAAACGACATAGTATAGTAAGGCTTTTTTTCTTTAAAAAAACGGCATAGTATAGTAAGGCTTTTTAAATTAAAAAACGACATAGTATAGTAAGGCGTTTTTTTTTTAAACGACATAGTATAGTAAGGCTTTTTTAATTAAAAAACGACATAGTATAGTTAAGCTTTTTTAATTAAAAAATGACATAGTATAGTAAGGCTTTTTTCTTAAAAAACGACATAGTATAGTAAGGCTTTTTCATTAAAAAACGACATAGTATAGCAAGGCTTTTTTTCTTAAAAAACGACATAGTATAGTAAGGCTTTTTTTCTTAAGAAACGACAAAGTATAGTAAGGCTTTGTTCTTAAAAAAAACGACATAGTATGGTAAGGCTTTCTTTAAAAAACGACATAGTATAGTAAGGCTTTTTTCTTAAAAAACAACATAGTATAGTAAGGCTTTTTTCTTAAAAAACAACATAGTATAGTAAGGCTTTTTAAATTAAAAAACGACAGTATAGTAAGGCTTTTTTTCAAAAAACGACATAGTATAGCAAGGCTTTTTTTCTTAAAAAATGACATAGTATAGTAAGGCTTTTTTATTAAAAAAAACGGCATAGTATAGTAAGGCTTTTTTTCTTAAAAAACGACAGTATAGTTAGGCTTTTTTCTTAAAAAAACGACATAGTATAGTAAGGCTTTTTCATTAAAAAACGACATAGTATAGTAAGGCTTTTTTCTTTAAAAAAACAACATAGTATAGTAAGGCTTTTTTCTTTAAAAAAAACGACATAGTATAGTAAGGCTTTTTAAATTAAAAAAACGACATAGTATAGTAAGGCTTTTTTATTTAAAAAACGGCGTAGTATAGTAAGGCTTTTTTTATTTAAAAAATGGCATAGTATAGTAAGGCTTTTTTTAATAAAAAAAACGACATAGCATAGTAAGGCTTTTTTATAAAAAAAAACGGCATAGTATAGTAAGGCTTTGTTTAAAAAAAGACATAGTATAGTAAGGCTTTTTTCTTAAAAAAAACGACATAGTATAGTAAGGCTTTTTAAATTAAAAAATGACATAGTATAGTAAGGCTTTTTTCGTAAAAAACGACGTAGTATAGTAAGGCTTTTTAAAAAAAAAAACGACATAGTATAGTAAGGCTTTTTAAATTAAAAAACGACATAGTATAGCAAGGCTTTTTAAATTAAAAAACGACATAGTATCGTAAGGCTTTTTTAATTAAAAAATGACAGTATAGTAAGGCTTTTTTTCTTAAAAAATGACATAGTATAGTAAGGCTTTTTTCTTTAAAAAATGACATAGTATAGTAAGGCTTTTTTCAAAAAAACGACATAGTATAGTAAGGCTTTTTTAATTAAAAAACGACATAGTATAGTAAGGCTTTTTTATTAAAAAACGGCATAGTATACTAAGGCTTTTTTCTTTAAAAAACGACATAGTATAGTAAGGCTTTTTTTAAAAAAACGACATAGTATCGTAAGGCTTTTTTTATTAAAAAACGACATAGTATAGTAAGGCTTTTTTCTTTAAAAAAAACGACATAGTATAGTAAGGCTTTTTTTCATAAAAAACGACATAGTATAGTAAGGCTTTTCTCATGAAAAACGACATAGTATAGTAAGGCTTTTTTGTAAAAACGACCATGTATAGTAAGGCTTTTTTCTTTAAAAAACGGCATAGTATAGTGTTGGAATAATGATTCAAACCTTTTAAATCATTATTAGTAATATTTAATTAAAAAAGGAAAAACATCTTTCAACAAACTCTGCCTACAACTTGCAAGGAAAATGCCATGTGACGCCGTCTTAGTCCCCAGTGCATTCTGACGAGCGGAATACTCTTCGTTCCATTTAGCGGCACATAACCAAAACATTCAAAGGTAATCTGATTTAAACAATTGCATACGCAAAAACAACTGTCTCTGCATGAAGGTTATAAAAACACGGTTGAGGTGTATCCAGTACTCAGTCCTCGGAGCAAGAACTCAGTGTATTGTTTTATGTCTCTGTGTACTTGTATCTCTCGCTGATCCCAGCTGTCCTGGAGAGCGACCTTGGCGTAAGCGTTTGTCTTCGTTGAAAGCGATCAACACATATATATAGTTACACATTTAGGATGAGCAAATATATTGATTAATATAGTAAGCATGTATATTATAAGGCTTTATATTCATTGCAAACACATTTATAATAATGATTATTCCATCATATAGTAAGGGTTTTTAAATTAAAAAACGACATAGTATAGTAAGGCTTTTTTTCTTAAAAAAAACCGACATAGTATAGTAAGGCTTTTTTTCATAAAAAACGACATAGTATAGTAAGGCTTTTCTAATGAAAAACGACATAGTATAGTAAGGCTTTTTTGTAAAAACGACCATGTATAGTAAGGCTTTTTTTCTTAAAAAACGACATAGTATAGTATGGCTTTTTTTCTTAAAAAAACGAAATAGTATAGTATGGCTTTTTTTCTTAAAAAAACAACAGTATAGTAAGGCTTTTTTATTAAAAAACGTCATAGTGTACTAAGGCTTTTTTTCGTGAAAATTGACATTGTATAGTAAGGCTTTTTTATTAAAAAACGACATAGTATAGTAAGGCTTTTTTAATTAAAAAAGGACATAGTATAGTAAGGCTTTTTTTCTTAAAAAACGACATAGTATAGTAAGGCTTTTTTCTTTAAAAAAACGACATAGTATAGTAAGGCTTTTTTAATTAAAAAACGACATAGTATAGTAAGGCTTTTTAAATAAAAAAACGACATAGTATAGTAAGGCTTTTTTAATTAAAAAAGGACATAGTATAGTAAGGCTTTTTTTCTTAAAAAACAACATAGTATAGTAAGGCTTTTTTATTAAAAAACGACATAGTATAGTAAGGCTTTTTTCTTTAAAAAACGGCATAGTATAGTAAGGCTTTTTTCTTTAAAAAAACGACATAGTATAGTAAGGCTTTTTTAATTAAAAAACGACATAGTATAGTTAAGCTTTTTTAATTAAAAAATGACATAGTATAGTAAGGCTTTTTTCTTAAAAAACGACATAGTATAGTCAGGCTTTTTTCTTTAAAAAACGACATAGTATAGTGAGGCTTTTTAAATTAAAAAATGACATAGTATAGTAAGGCTTTTTTAATTAAAAAACGACATAGTATAGTAAGGCTTTTTTTAAATTAAAAAACGACATAGTATAGTAAGGCTTTTTTCTTTAAAATAAACGACATAGTATAGTAAGGCTTTTTAAATTAAAAAACGACATAGAATAGTGAGGCTTTTTAAATTAAAAAATGACATAGTATAGTAAGGCTTTTTTAATTAAAAAAACGACATAGTATAGTAAGGCTTTTTTTAAAAAACCGACATAGTATAGTAAGGCTTTTTTAATTAAAAAACGACATAGTTTAGTAAGGCTTTTTTAATTAAAAAATGACATAGTATAGTAAGGCTTTTTTCTTTAAAAAACGACATAGTATAGTAAGGCTTTTTTCTTTAAAAAAACGACATAGTATAGTAAGGCTTTTTTCGTAAAAAAACGACATAGTATAGTAAGATTTTTTTCTTTAAAAAAACGACATAGTATAGTAAGGCTTTTTTCTTAAAAAACGACATAGTATAGTCAGGCTTTTTTCTTTAAAAAACGACATAGTATAGTAAGGCTTTTTTCTTAAAAAACAACATAGTATAGTCAGGCTTTTTAAATTAAAAAACGACAGTATAGTAAGGCTTTTTTTCAAAAAACGACATAGTATAGCAAGGCTTTTTTTCTTAAAAAATGACATAGTATAGTAAGGCTTTTTTATTTAAAAAACGGCATAGTATAGTAAGGCTTTTTTCTTAAAAAACGACATAGTATAGTAAGGCTTTTTTTATTAAAAAACGACATAGTATAGTAAGGCTTTTTATTAAAGAACGACATAGTATAGTAAGGCTTTTTTCTTAAAAAAAACGACATACTATAGTATGGCTTTTTTTCTTAAAAAACGACATAGTATAGCAAGGCTTTTTTTCTTAAAAAACGACATAGTATAGTAAGGCTTTTTTCTTTAAAAAAACGACATAGTATAGTATGGCTTTTTTTCTTAAATGACAAAGTGGTATGGCTTTTTTTCTTAAAAAACGACATAGTATAGTAAGGCTTTTTTCTTAAAAAAACGACATAGTATAGTAAGGCTTTTTTCGTGAAAAAACGACATAGTATAGTAAGGCTTTTTTCTTTAAAAAAAACGACATAATACAGTAAGGCTTTTTTCTTTAAAATAAACGACATAGTATAGTAAGGCTTTTTACTTAAAAAAACCGACATAGTATAGTAAGGCTTTTTTAATTAAAAAACGACATAGTATAGTAAGGCTTTTTTAATTAAAAAATGACATTTATAGTAAGGCTTTTTTCTTAAAAAACGACATAGTATAGCAAGGCTTTTTTTCTTAAAAAACGACATAATATAGTAAGGCATTTTTATTAAAAAAAACGGCATAGTATAGTAAGGCTTTTTTTCTTAAAAAACGACAGTATAGTAAGGCTTTTTTCTTAAAAAAACGACATAGTATAGTAAGGCTTTTTCATTAAAAAACGACATAGTATAGTAAGGCTTTTTTCTTAAAAAAACGACATAGTATAGTAAGACTTTTTTCTTTAAAAAAACGACATAGTATAGTAAGGCTTTTTTCTTTAAAAAAACGACATAGTATAGTAAGGCTTTTTTCTTTAAAAAAACCGACATAGTATAGTAAGGCTTTTTTCTTAAAAAAAACGACATAGTATAGTAAGGCTTTTTTCTTAAAAAAAAACGACATAGTATAGTAAGGCTTTTTTCGTGAAAAAACGACATAGTATAGTAAGGGTTTTTTAATTAAAAAACGACATAGTATAGTAAGGCTTTTTTAATTAAAAACTACATAGTATAGTAAGGCTTTTTAAATTAAAAAACGACATAGTATAGTGAGGCTTTTTAAATTAAAAAATGACATAGTATAGTAAGGCTTTTTTTAATTAAAAAAACGACATAGTATAGTAAGGCGTTTTTTTTTAAACGACATAGTATAGTAAGGCTTTTTTAATTAAAAAACGACATAAGGCTTTTTTCTTAAAAAACGACATAGTATAGTCAGGCTTTTTTCTTTAAAAAACGACATAGTATAGTAAGGCTTTTTTCTTAAAAAAACGACATAGTATAGTAAGGCTTTTTTCTAAAAAAAACGACATAGTATAGTAAGGCTTTTTCATTAAAAAACGACATAGTATAGTAAGGCTTTTTTCTTAAAAAAACGACATAGTATAGTAAGGCTTTTTCATTAAAAAACGACATAGTATAGTAAGGCTTTTTATTAAAGAACGACATAGTATAGTAAGGCTTTTTTCTTTAAAAAACGGCATAGTATAGTAAGGCTTTTTTCTTTAAAAAAACGACATAGTATAGTAAGGCTTTTTAAATTAAAAAACGACATAGTATAGTAAGGCTTTTTAAATTAAAAACGACATAGTATAGTAAGGCTTTTTTAATTAAAAAAACGACATAGTATAGTAAGGCTTTTTAAAAAAAAACGACATAGTATAGTAAGGCTTTTTTAATTAAAAAATGACATAGTATAGTAAGGCTTTTTTCTTTAAAAAACGACATAGTATAGTAAGGCTTTTTTCTTTAAAAAAACGACATAGTATAGTAAGGCTTTTTTCGTAAAAAAACGACATAGTATAGTAAGATTTTTTTCTTTAAAAAAACGACATAGTATAGTAAGGCTTTTTAAATAAAAAAAACGACATAGTATAGTAAGGCTTTTTTCTTTAAAAAAACGACATAGTATAGTAAGGCTTTTTTCTTAAAAAACAACATAGTTTAGTCAGGCTTTTTTCTTTAAAAAACGACATAGTATAGCAAGGCTTTTTTCTTAAAAAACAACATATTATAGTAAGGCTTTTTAAATTAAAAAAAGACAGTATAGTAAGGCTTTTTTTCAAAAAACGACATAGTATAGCAAGGCTTTTTTTCTTAAAAAATGACATAGTATAGTAAGGCTTTTTTATTAAAAAAACGGCATAGTATAGTAAGGCTTTTTTTCTTAAAAAACGACAGTATAGTTAGGCTTTTTTCTTTAAAAAACGACATAGTATAGCAAGGCTTTTTCATTAAAAAACGACATAGTATAGTAAGGCTTTTTTCTTTAAAAAAAACGACATAGTATAGTAAGGCTTTTTTATTTAAAAAACGGCATAGTATAGTAAGGCTTTTTTCTTAAAAAAAACGACATAGTATAGTAAGGCTTTTTTCTTAAAAAATGACATAGTATAGTAAGGCTTTTTTATTAAAAAAACGGCATAGTATAGTAAGGCTTTTTTTCTTAAAAAACGACAGTATAGTTAGGCTTTTTTCTTTAAAAAACGACATAGTATAGCAAGGCTTTTTCATTAAAAAACGTTATAGTATAGTAAGGCTTTTTTCTTTAAAAAAAACGACATAGTATAGTAAGGCTTTTTTATTTAAAAAACGGCATAGTATAGTAAGGCTTTTTTTCTTAAAAAAAACGACATAGTATAGTAAGGCTTTTTTCTTAAAAAAAAACGACATAGTATAGTAAGGCTTTTTTCGTGAAAAAACGACATAGTATAGTAAGGGTTTTTTAATTAAAAAACGACATAGTATAGTAAGGCGTTTTTTTTTTTAAACGACATAGTATAGTAAGGCTTTTTTAATTAAAAAACGACATAGTATAGTTAAGCTTTTTTAATTAAAAAATGACATAGTATAGTAAGGCTTTTTTCTTAAAAAACGACATAGTATAGTCAGGCTTTTTGAATTAAAAAATGACATAGTATAGTAAGGCTTTTAAATTAAAAAATGACATAGTATAGTAAGGCTTTTTTTCTTAAAAAATGACATAGTATAGTAAGGCTTTTTTCTTAAAAAAACGACATAGTATAGTAAGGCTTTTTCATTAAAAAACGACATAGTATAGTAAGGCTTTTTTCGTGAAAAAACGACATAGTATAGTAAGGCTTTTTTCTTTAAAAAAACGACATAGTATAGTAAGGCTTTTTTCTTTAAAAAAACGACATAGTATAGTAAGGCTTTTTTCTTAAAAAACAACATAGTATAGTCAGGCTTTTTTCTTTAAAAAACGACATAGTATAGTAAGGCTTTTTTCTTAAAAAACAACATAGTATAGTAAGGCTTTTTAAATTAAAAAACGACAGTATAGTAAGGCTTTTTTTCAAAAAACGACATAGTATAGCAAGGCTTTTTTTCTTAAAAAATGACATAGTATAGTAAGGCTTTTTTATTAAAAAAAACGGCATAGTATAGTAAGGCTTTTTTTCTTAAAAAACGACAGTATAGTTAGGCTTTTTTCTTTAAAAAACGACATAGTATAGTAAGGCTTTTTCATTAAAAAACGACATAGTATAGTAAGTCTTTTTTCTTTAAAAAAAACGACATAGTATAGTAAGGCTTTTTTATTTAAAAAACGGCATAGTATAGTAAGGCTTTTTTCTTAAAAAAAACGACATAGTATAGTAAGGCTTTTTTCGTGAAAAAACGACATAGTATAGTAAGGGTTTTTTAATTAAAAAACGACATAGTATAGTAAGGCTTTTTTAATTAAAAACTACATGGTATAGTAAGGCTTTTTAAATTAAAAAACGACATAGTATAGTGAGGCTTTTTAAATTAAAAAACGACATAGTATAGTAAGGCTTTTTTTAATTAAAAAAACGACATAGTATAGTAAGGCGTTTTTTTTTTTAAACGACATAGTATAGTAAGGCTTTTTTAATTAAAAAACGACATAGTATAGTAAAGCTTTTTTAATTAAAAAATGACATAGTATAGTAAGGCTTTTTTCTTTAAAAAACGACATAGTATAGTAAGGCTTTTTTCTTAAAAAACAACATAGTATAGTAAGGCTTTTTGAATTAAAAAACGACATAGTATAGTAAGGCTTTTAAATTAAAAAATGACATAGTATAGTAAGGCTTTTTTTCTTAAAAAACGACATAGTATAGTAAGGCTTTTTTCTTAAAAAAACGACATAGTATAGTAAGGCTTTTTATTAAAGAACGACATAGTATAGTAAGGCTTTTTTCTTAAAAAAAACGACATACTATAGTATGGCTTTTTTTCTTAAAAAACGACATAGTATAGCAAGGCTTTTTTTCTTAAAAAACGACATAGTATAGTAAGGCTTTTTTCCTTAAAAAACGACATAGTATAGTAAGGCTATTTTCTTTAAAAAAACGACATAGTATAGTAAGGCTTTTCTATTAAAAAACGACATAGTATAGTAAGGCTTATAGTAAGGCTTTTTTCTTAAAAAACGACATAGTATAGTAAGGTTCAACCAACTGTTTGTATCTGCCAAACATGCTACCAAATTCGCCCCACATTGAGGTGTCGATTCCAGAATGTTCTTTCATCTTGCTGTTGAGGGATCGAAGGCCCTCCAGGGCCTTGGTTAAACTCCCGTCAGCTGCTGTGTTGTTCGGGATGAACGTGCAGCATTGGTCGCCAAAGATGGAGCACACGCCACCTTTCTCTGCCAGGAGCATGTCAACAGCAATTCTGTTCTGGAAGGCCATCAAGGAGGTCGCCGACAACTGTTCATGGATGGCTGCAAAACCCTTCCTCCGTCCTGTTCTGGAGTCGTGCAATTTGGTCAGCGAGCTTATACTCATCTGGTACGCCGTGGGGAACCCCGATGCTGTTGATGTAGGTTGGGTCCCCATCGCCCCATCCAAGAGCGGACCGCTTGGCTCTTCCTCTCCAGTGATGAGGCAGGACGTTTCCTGCACTTGTTTTCCAACTCGAATCTCTGTGGGCGGGGCGTTCAGACACGCCCAGGTTGTCACTGACAACCCAGTCACTGTGATGTGGGTAGCAACAGCTCTCACTGTGGCTTCTGTATAGAGGTGCAAAGTCTATGGGAGGTCAGGGTTAAGTGAGGGGTGCTCGTGGCTGGTGAGTAGACATCAGATGAGTTTCTTCACGGACAAGGGTTTTGACACCGTCCGACTTACAGTCTACTCAGAGTCACCTGTATCTCGAACTACCTTGACCTGAGGTTGATGAATAGACTTTGACTTTTCAGCGATCTTTGCTGCTGTGGAGGTTGGTGAGTTAGGCCACGAATGGGTCTTCCCATCGTGGAGAGAACCAGGACTTCACTTTTATGACTCGGATCAGGATCCAGTCACCTGGCTACACCACCTCCTGCAAGATAGACAAAAGGATCACGGCAGCTTACATGTTCTTTGGATAAGATTCTCTTCTTCCTTAGTCTCTCGTCATGGGTCATCTTCCCATAAAGGAAGTTGGAATGGTCTTCCAATAACTATCTCAAAAAGGTGTTCATCTCAAGCTAGTTCTACCAGTTGTTTTGTTTTGTGGTTAAAGATTCACACAGAAGGGAATCTTAATTAGTCATGCAAGAACACACACAGGTGAAAAACCATTTTCGTGTTCAGTTTGCGGTAAAGCCTTTTCCCTAAAGGACAACTTAGAAGGCCACACAAGAACCCACACTGGTGAAAAACCATTTTCGTGTTCAGTTTGTGGTCAAACATTCACACGGAAGGGACACACTGGTCCCACACTGGTGAAAAGCCATTTTCCTGTTCAGTTTGTGGTAAAACATTTACAGAAAAGAGAAATTTAAAAAAACACACACAAGAACCCACACTGGTGAAAAACCATTTTCGTGTTCAGTTTGTGGTCAAACATTCACACGGAAGGGAGACTTAATTTGTCATGCAAGAACACACACCGGTGAAAAGCCATTTTCCTGTTCAGTTTGTGGTAAAACATTTACAGAAAAGAGAAATTTAAAAAAACACACAAGAACCCACACTGGTGAAAAACCATTTTCGTGTTCAGTTTGTGGTCAAACATTCACACGGAAGGGAGACTTAATTTGTCATGCAAGAACACACACAGGTGAAAAACCATTTTCGTGTTCAGTTTGCGGTAAAGCCTTTTCCCTAAAGGACAACTTAGAAGGCCACACAAGAACCCACACTGGTGAAAAACCATTTTCGTGTTCAGTTTGTGGTCAAACATTCACACGGAAGGGACACTTAATTAGTCATGCAAGGAATGCCCTCTACGACCCCAAGGAAAAGGCGTCCAACGAAAAAGCGTTGGCGGCGGCCAATAAAACCTCCGAAGTGACGCCAGCCAAACGGCAGAAAAGAAGATGAGGCTTTAACTGACTTTGTAAGTTTTGTAGAGTGCTCCAAGTCCAGAACACACTGGTAAAACAATGATACCATATTTTCTCGCATACAAGCCGTATTTGTGACTCAAAAAAGATGACTGAATCAAGGGTAAGGCTTATATGTGCACAAAACTTGCTATACTCTTTTACTCCAGTAGATATCGGCAAAGTAACATTTACTATTTGTTGGTTATTTTCTGTTTCACACTGGTGAAAAGCCATTTTCCTGTTCAGTTTGTGGTAAAACATTTACAGAAAAGAGAAATTTAAAAAAACACACAAGAACCCACACTGGTGAAAAACCATTTTCGTGTCCAGTTTGCAGTAAAGCCTTTTCTCAAAAGCACCACTTAGAATACCACACAAGAATCCACACTGGCAAAAAACAATTTTCCTGCTCAGTTTGTGGTCAAGCCTACTCTCTAAAGCAACATTTAAAAAGACACTTAATCACCCACACTGGCAAAAAAAACATTTCCTGCTCAGTTTGTGGTCGAAGAAAAAAAATAATCACAAACTAAAAGATCTATGTGTAAAAAGATGGCGTGAAAACACACGGACACGCAAAAGTTCCAAACGGGAGGTTAAAAATGCCATTTTTTGGGGGGTGTAGATTTGTCGTTCGGTGCCGTCCAATCAGGTTGTGGTTAGAAGTGACTTTTTTATCGCGACGTCTACGGTCGTTCGTCGACTGCCGACCTTTCGGGTTTGAACGGGTTAGACGGACGGCAAGGGCAGTCGGAGTGGTACGTGGAATTTGTTGGGTGGGGGGAAAAAAAACGGGATGATACATTCTAGATAAGTTTGGGGGGAAAGGAGCATAAATTTGACAGAACGAATCGACTCTGTTCTCCGAATTTGGTGGAAAATCCGTGGGAATTTCCCCTCTTGTTTTTGTAGTGTACAATACGTGGAAAGCGCTGCGACCGATCGTCACGTCGGCCTTGGAGTGGCTAGAAAAACTTTGGGCTTAAAACAATCATTGATATACGAGACAAAAGCGAGAAAAAAAATAAAATAATAATCATCATCATCATCATCAACACTCAGGGGCGCCGTGACGTGACGGAAGCCCTCGAGGAAGAAAAATCAATGACCAATCTTTGTCGTCGGCTAACGACAAAGCAAAATTAAAAAAAAATGGCGGCTGAGAAAAGCCAAGAGGTGTCTGTCTGTCTGTGTGGACGCCGTGGACAAGACAGGATGGGATGGCGGCTTCACATGACCGCGCACTCTCTGGACGCCATTCTGGCCTGCAAAAGCGTACGAGTGACCATTATTATCATCTAGAGATGGCTTTATCCTTATATATTAAAAAAAAAAAACAGATGCAATAACAAAAATAAAAACCTTTTGATGTACAGACGCTCCCCTACTTACGAACATTCGACTTACGAACGACGGTACATACGAACATGTCTGCAAATTGCATTTATGTGGAAAAATGTTCATCACTTGGATTTTGTATTGCACCCCTTTTACCGCGTAGTGCTTCTTTCCGCCACTAATGCCGACGATGCCTGGCGCTGTGAGCGAGCGCTCAGCTCAGCCAGCATCCACCTTCCTCTGCCCAGTTCGTTGCAGTGCGGAAGTGCGTGAACGTATCTCCAGTGTGCAAAGAACCTTTTTCATTTGTATCATGAAATATCTCGTGCATCCATTATTGAATATGGTTGGTGAAAAGCGAAAGGCTTCTATTGAGGGAGGTGCAAGCAAGAGGCAAGCCTCTTTGGTTTCATTTGAAACCAAAGTGGCAATAATAAAGAAGCTTGATGCGCGTTGCACGGGAATACAACTTGAATGGTTCGACCGTCAGTACCATTTCTAAACATAAAGATGGAGCAGCAGGACCCAAATATTGAACGTTGCACAAAGTTTGCAAATCAATTGAATGATGCCATACAGTGCTACCGCATCATTTATGATGAAAAAGAGAAGAAAACTGCAATCGTCATTAGATAGCTTCTTTCAGCCAGTTTCTAGTAAATCACTCTCTCTCTCTAATGTATGTATGTATACAGTACTGTATGTGTTCTCTCCATGTTATTAAATCTTTTTTTCAGTACAAACCAATGCGTGTTACTTATACAAGCCTTAAACATTCAAATGCACTTATATCAACCTTCAATATACTTATATAGGCCTTAAACATACATTATAATACAAAATATAGCACTGAGCAACTTACGAACAAATTCAACTTATGAACAATCGCTCGGAACCTAACTCCTTCGTTCGTAAGTAGGGGAGCGTCTGTACTCCTTACATCACAGGTGTCAAAGTGGCGGCCCGGGGGCCAAATCTGGCCCACCGCATCATTTTGTGTGCCCCGAGAAAGTAAATGATGAGTGGCGACTCAGTTTTTAGGATTAAATTCAAATGACAAGTATAGATGTATATTATATTTCCTGATTTTCCCCTGAAGAATGGCAATGTTTTTTAATCCAATTTTTTTTCTTTTGTGTTTTTAGTTCAAAAAGCATTTTTCAATTCTAAAAATAAATATATAAAAATGTTACACAAAATACACATTGTTTTATATCTATAAAAAAAACGGAATACTTAGGGCTTATGATCCAGTTCTTTTAATCCAATATTAAAAATTCTAAATATTATATCTAAAAAGGCCCGAGTGAAATGGAGTTGACGTTAATGCGGCCCGCCAAGCAACTCGAGTTCGACACCCGTGCCTTACATCTTCGGAAATGTGTTTTTTTATGGGTCCGCCCGTCCGCCCGCCCGCCCGCCCGACCGCCCGCACGATTACATTTTTGGGGGAAAAATAGATTTTCCTACCTTTGCCGGTCGCCCTGGGCCACGTCGTGCAGGAGCACGTAGTACTTGAGCGTGTTGGGGATGAACCACTTGGGCGTGGCGTAGTCGCCGCTGTGCTGGATGCGGTGCTGCTCCTGCGACAGCTCCGCCAAGCGCTCCACCGGCGCCGCCTCGCCCGACGACGCCACCAGCAGGCCTGGACGGGTCAAGGAAAAGCGCCGAGGGAAACCGTTATTTAAGAAATAAACGCCTTACTATACTATGTCGTTTTTTTTAAACAGCCTAACTATATGATGTCGTTTTATTTAAGAAAAAAGCCTTACTATACTATGTCATTTTTTAAAGAAAATAAGCCTTACTATACATGGGAGTATTTTATGAAAAAAATAAGCCTTACTATACTATGTCGTTTTTTAAAGAAAAATGCCTTACTATACTATGTCGTTTTTTAACTAAAAAAAAAGCCTTACTATACTATGTTGTTTTTTAAGAAATAAAGCCTTACTATACTATGTCGTTTTTTAAGAAATAAAGCCTTACTATACTATGTTGTTTTTTAAGAAAAAAAGCCTTACTATACTATGTCGCTTTTTTAAAGAAAAAAGCCTTACTATACTATGTGGCTTTTTAATTAAAAAAGCTTTACTATACTATGTCGTTTTTTAAGAAAAAAGCCTTACTATACTATGTCGCTTTTTTAAAGAAAAAAGCCTTACTATACTATGTTGTTTTTTAAGAAAAAAAGCCTTACTATACTATGTCGCTTTTTTAAAGAAAAAAGCCTTACTATACTATGTCGCTTTTTAATTAAAAAAGCTTTACTATACTATGTCGTTTTTTAAGAAAAAAGCCTTACTATACTATGTCGGTTTTTCAAGAAAAAAGCCTCACTATACTATGTTGTTTTTTAATTTAAAAAAGCCTTACTAAACTATGTCGGTTTTTCAAGAAAATAGCCTTACTATACGATGTTGTTTTTTAAGAAAAATGCCTTACTATACTATGTCATTTTTTAATTTAAAAAAGCCTTACTATACTATGTCGTTTTTTAATTAAAAAAGCCTTACTATACTATGTTGTTTTTAAAGAAAAATGCCTTACTATACTATGTCGTTTTTTAAGAAATAAAGCCTTACTATACTATGTCGCTTTTTTAAAGAAAAAAGCCTTACTATACTATGTTGTTTTTTAAGAAAAAAAGCCTTACTATACTATGTCGCTTTTTTAAAGAAAAAAGCCTTACTATACTATGTCGCTTTTTAATTAAAAAAGCTTTACTATACTATGTCGTTTTTTAAGAAAAAAGCCTTACTAAACTATGTCGGTTTTTCAAGAAAATAGCCTTACTATACGATGTTGTTTTTTAAGAAAAATGCCTTACTATACTATGTCATTTTTTAATTTAAAAAAGCCTTACTATACTATGTCGCTTTTTTAAAGAAAAAAGCCTTACTATACTATGTTGTTTTTTAATTCTAAAAAAGCCTTACTATACTATGTTGTTTTTTAAGAAAAATGCCTTACTATACTATGTCGTTTTTTAATTTAAAAAAAAGCCTTACAATACTATGTCGTTTTTTAATTCTAAAAAAGCCTTACTATACTATGTTGTTTTTAAAGAAAAATGCCTTACTATACTATGTCGTTTTTTAAGAAATAAAGCCTTACTATACTATGTCGTTTTTTAATTAAAAAAGCCTTACTATACTATGTCGTTTTTTAATTTAAAAAGCCTTACTATACTATGTTGTTTTTTAAGAAAAATGCCTTACTATACTATGTTGTTTTTTAAGAAAAATGCCTTACTATACTATGTCGTTTTTTAATTTAAAAAAAAGCCTTACTATACTATGTCGTTTTTTAATTTAAAAAAAGCCTTACTATACTATGTCGTTTTTTAATTAAAAAAGCCTTACTATACTATGTCGTTTTTTAATTTAAAAAGCCTTACTATACTATGTCGTTTTTTAATTAAAAAAGCCTTACTATACTATGTCATTTTTTAAGAAATAAAGCCTTACTATACTATGTCGCTTTTTTAAAGAAAAAAGCCTTACTATACTATGTCGTTTTTTAATTTAAAAAAAGCCTTACTATACTATGTCGTTTTTTTAATTTTAAAAAAAGCCTTACTATACTATGTCGTTTTTTAATTAAAAAAGCCTTACTATACTATGTTGTTTTTTAAGAAAAATGCCTTACTATACTATGTCGTTTTTTTAAGAAATATAGCCTTACTATACTATGTCGCTTTTTTAAAGAAAAAAGCCTTACTATACTATGTCGTTTTTAATTAAATAAAGCCTTACTATACTATGTCGTTTTTTAAGAAATAAAGCCTTACTATACTATGTCGCTTTTTTAAAGAAAAAAGCATTACTATACTATGTCATTTTTTAATTTAAAAAAAGCCTTACTATACTATGTCGTTTTTTCAGTAAAAAAGCCTTACTATACTATGTTGTTTTTTAAGAAAAATGCCTTTCTACACCATGTCGTTTTTTAAGAAATAAAGCCTTACTATACTATGTCGCTTTTTTTTCTCCACACTTAAATGATTGAAAAAGAGGGGGTCGTCTTATATTCGGGCCAATACACACTTTAATGGAATGGACGTCTGGTGCTGTCAATGACAGCTAGCGAGTTCAAAATAAAATGAAAAGCTGTCTTCCTCTGGTTAATATTTAACCTCGCACCAACAGGTTATCACTAGTAATATACGGGTATGCAGTCATTTAGCATTAAACAGGGGGAAAGTACATTTTCTCCTTAAAAAACGTCCAACAGAAATTTGGAACAGAGTCGTTTAACAGTTGATAGCTCAAAAAACAAAGTCAGTGCCACAAAATAAAAACACACAGGCTAACGAGTTATTCGGAGTTCGGCTAGGTCCAATTTTACGAAGCTGATTTAAAACAATGGCGTTCTCGAAATGACAACTTTCTCGAGTGTTTCAATTTAAACGCGGGCCTATTAGCTGTCAAACGAGCGCCGCACCGAGCCCGACCGGCTGGAGCTAAGAGCTAACAGCAGCCACAAGCTTAGGCTCGCAAGCTAGTCGCGGTGCTAACGGGGTGGCTAATGAAGCTAGGCTACTAGCAATGCGGGCAAAAGTTCGCTCGTACCTTCGGAAGTGAGGCGGCAGAAAGGGCCGAGCAGCTCGGCGAAGTCCAGGCCGTTTTTCCGGGTGAGCTTCTCCGCCTCGTCGCTGCACAACACGGCCACCATCGGCACGAACGAGTCCTGGACGAACTCTTGGACGGACTGCGCGCACTGGGCCATGGCGGGGCTGTGTGTCAACGACTGGGTCCTGCTTCGGACTGACTGGGGAGTGACGGCGAAAGCTCCGGTGCTCGGTCGGCGGCCGTCCCGTCACACCGTGCAACGGTTGTTGCACTCGGGGCGGGGGGAACTCCGGCGGGCTCCCGCTGGTGCTTCAGGCCTACTCGGCTACTGACTGACAGCCGCGCCGCTCGCTCTTCCTGTTTATGGGAGATGGCGCGAGTCATGTGACTCGCACGAGGGGCTGTCACGGGATGCGCCTGAAGAAAAAACAACAGTAGAAATCACACATGATAAATAGAAAAGGCGCCGTAAGTCAAACGGGATGGACTGTTATCACATTTGCGGCCATTTTGAGACAGTGCCATTCGCTAAACTTCACATTAATACGGTTTATAGAGCTGTACTTTAAAATAGCTATGTAGTACTCGCTTTTCAAACGGCTTAAAAAAAAAAGGATTTCATTTTTTTTTTATGAATGTTACAGATACACCAAAGTAAATGATGACAACTCTGCCTAGAACTTTGCTACTTGTGTATGTGTGTGTGTGTATATGTCTCATCATTACAATTTTGCTATTTTCAAACTGCACAAGGATTTTTTTTTTCACAATCAAAAACAACTTTATTCATGAAACAAAAAAAACAATAAACAAATAAAATATAAATAAAATAAAAATAATAATAAAAAATAAATGAAACATGACACATATCACATTACTTCACACCTTCTTCACACAGTCGAGGACACTGTATGCGTTGCCGCGGCACACTGCTAGAGAGATGCGCTGTAACAGCCATTGACACTCGCATGGCTCATTTGAAACAGCCACGAGCCGGGAACCTACCTCTAACAGAAACTTCAAAGTGGAGTCCCCACATACACCTGAAGTTTCGTAGGCTATGGGCTGGAACAAGTATCTGTCAACAAGCGGTGCATATTTGACAGACTTCATTGACTCTGCCTTGTTCGCAGCTGAGCAGGCTTTTATTGCAGATGAAGCAATTTGAGGATTGAGAAAAGGTGTCAACAACTGTCACATCCCATGTCAAGCACTTTCCCATCTTCCATGGAAAGATTGACAAGCCGTCAGGCCTTCGCTCGTCCCGTCAAGGAATTAAAGTTGGAATTTAGCCTTCGGCTATACTCTTACATCTTTACATATTTTCATTACCATGAATATTGTCGTTTCATTAATATGCACTGTCCCTGTATTAAATAAATCAAATTCAAACTAGTAACCATTGTCAGAAAATCTTTATTAACAACTTGTTAGGTTTAAACACCAGACATTTGTATCACCAATCTGAAAAAAAGTAGGAACACAAAGAATTGAGGTTATTTTATTTAAAAAATGAGAGGGTCTCGGGACCGTTCGCGTCTCAGTCCTTCGACACACTCTGAAGAAAATCTCCTCCTGCCAAGTCTCTTATTGTGTTTTGGGAGTGTCCAAGTTACAGGAAGTTTCAAGCTGATCAAAGGAGAGATAGTTCTCTCCCAGTTACAAAAGGTTCTTTGATCATGACCATATGCCCCTTCAAGATAACATCTTTATAGTCTCCTTCCCGATATCCTGCAATCCTCACACAATGGTTCAAACAGACGTCGGCCCCCCTGGGTAGTTCCTCTTTGTTGAATAAGGTGAAACTCCCCAAGGGCTCAAGACACTCTAATTCTATTAACTAACATTTTGACAGTCATACCAGAATCAGGATAACTTATATACAATAATTCCAACATAACCCTCCTGTTTATCCGGATTCTGCTATAAAATATCATCACCTATAACCTCTTCTTTTCAGATTTTCACATTACAGGATCACCAAAATAACAGAAAACGTTACACTCAAAAGTCAATAAGGCATACATTTCTGATTTGACTGGTTCTATGGCATTTGTTATTAATCTTTGACATAACGCACGAATACAGGGAATACAACAACATCCACAAGTTGTGAGAATGGCAGCAAAAACAGCGATTGACATTAAAACTGATACAACCAACTGTTTGTATCTGCCAAACATGCTACCAAATTCGCCCCACATTGAGGTGTCGATTCCAGAATGTTCTTTCATCTTGCTGTTGAGGGATCGAAGGCCCTCCAGGGCCTTGGTTAAACTCCCGTCAGCTGCTGTGTTGTTCGGGATGAACGTGCAGCATTGGTCGCCAAAGATGGAGCACACGCCACCTTTCTCTGCCAGGAGCATGTCAACAGCAATTCTGTTCTGGAAGGCCATCAAGGAGGTCGCCGACAACTGTTCATGGATGGCTGCAAAACCCTTCCTCCGTCCTGTTCTGGAGTCGTGCAATTTGGTCAGCGAGCTTATACTCATCTGGTACGCCGTGGGGAACCCCGATGCTGTTGATGTAGGTTGGGTCCCCATCGCCCCATCCAAGAGCGGACCGCTTGGCTCTTCCTCTCCAGTGATGAGGCAGGACGTTTCCTGCACTTGTTTTCCAACTCGAATCTCTGTGGGCGGGGCGTTCAGACACGCCCAGGTTGTCACTGACAACCCAGTCACTGTGATGTGGGTAGCAACAGCTCTCACTGTGGCTTCTGTATAGAGGTGCAAAGTCTATGGGAGGTCAGGGTTAAGTGAGGGGTGCTCGTGGCTGGTGAGTAGACATCAGATGAGTTTCTTCACGGACAAGGGTTTTGACACCGTCCGACTTACAGTCTACTCAGAGTCACCTGTATCTCGAACTACCTTGACCTGAGGTTGATGAATAGACTTTGACTTTTCAGCGATCTTTGCTGCTGTGGAGGTTGGTGAGTTAGGCCACGAATGGGTCTTCCCATCGTGGAGAGAACCAGGACTTCACTTTTATGACTCGGATCAGGATCCAGTCACCTGGCTACACCACCTCCTGCAAGATAGACAAAAGGATCACGGCAGCTTACATGTTCTTTGGATAAGATTCTCTTCTTCCTTAGTCTCTCGTCATGGGTCATCTTCCCATAAAGGAAGTTGGAATGGTCTTCCAATAACTATCTCAAAAAGGTGTTCATCTCAAGCTAGTTCTACCAGTTGTTTTGTTTTGTGGTTAAAGATTCACACAGAAGGGAATCTTAATTAGTCATGCAAGAACACACACAGGTGAAAAACCATTTTCGTGTTCAGTTTGCGGTAAAGCCTTTTCCCTAAAGGACAACTTAGAAGGCCACACAAGAACCCACACTGGTGAAAAACCATTTTCGTGTTCAGTTTGTGGTCAAACATTCACACGGAAGGGACACACTGGTCCCACACTGGTGAAAAGCCATTTTCCTGTTCAGTTTGTGGTAAAACATTTACAGAAAAGAGAAATTTAAAAAAACACACACAAGAACCCACACTGGTGAAAAACCATTTTCGTGTTCAGTTTGTGGTCAAACATTCACACGGAAGGGAGACTTAATTTGTCATGCAAGAACACACACCGGTGAAAAGCCATTTTCCTGTTCAGTTTGTGGTAAAACATTTACAGAAAAGAGAAATTTAAAAAAACACACAAGAACCCACACTGGTGAAAAACCATTTTCGTGTTCAGTTTGTGGTCAAACATTCACACGGAAGGGAGACTTAATTTGTCATGCAAGAACACACACAGGTGAAAAACCATTTTCGTGTTCAGTTTGCGGTAAAGCCTTTTCCCTAAAGGACAACTTAGAAGGCCACACAAGAACCCACACTGGTGAAAAACCATTTTCGTGTTCAGTTTGTGGTCAAACATTCACACGGAAGGGACACTTAATTAGTCATGCAAGGAATGCCCTCTACGACCCCAAGGAAAAGGCGTCCAACGAAAAAGCGTTGGCGGCGGCCAATAAAACCTCCGAAGTGACGCCAGCCAAACGGCAGAAAAGAAGATGAGGCTTTAACTGACTTTGTAAGTTTTGTAGAGTGCTCCAAGTCCAGAACACACTGGTAAAACAATGATACCATATTTTCTCGCATACAAGCCGTATTTGTGACTCAAAAAAGATGACTGAATCAAGGGTAAGGCTTATATGTGCACAAAACTTGCTATACTCTTTTACTCCAGTAGATATCGGCAAAGTAACATTTACTATTTGTTGGTTATTTTCTGTTTCACACTGGTGAAAAGCCATTTTCCTGTTCAGTTTGTGGTAAAACATTTACAGAAAAGAGAAATTTAAAAAAACACACAAGAACCCACACTGGTGAAAAACCATTTTCGTGTCCAGTTTGCAGTAAAGCCTTTTCTCAAAAGCACCACTTAGAATACCACACAAGAATCCACACTGGCAAAAAACAATTTTCCTGCTCAGTTTGTGGTCAAGCCTACTCTCTAAAGCAACATTTAAAAAGACACTTAATCACCCACACTGGCAAAAAAAACATTTCCTGCTCAGTTTGTGGTCGAAGAAAAAAAATAATCACAAACTAAAAGATCTATGTGTAAAAAGATGGCGTGAAAACACACGGACACGCAAAAGTTCCAAACGGGAGGTTAAAAATGCCATTTTTTTGGGGGTGTAGATTTGTCGTTCGGTGCCGTCCAATCAGGTTGTGGTTAGAAGTGACTTTTTTATCGCGACGTCTACGGTCGTTCGTCGACTGCCGACCTTTCGGGTTTGAACGGGTTAGACGGACGGCAAGGGCAGTCGGAGTGGTACGTGGAATTTGTTGGGTGGGGGGAAAAAAAACGGGATGATACATTCTAGATAAGTTTGGGGGGAAAGGAGCATAAATTTGACAGAACGAATCGACTCTGTTCTCCGAATTTGGTGGAAAATCCGTGGGAATTTCCCCTCTTGTTTTTGTAGTGTACAATACGTGGAAAGCGCTGCGACCGATCGTCACGTCGGCCTTGGAGTGGCTAGAAAAACTTTGGGCTTAAAACAATCATTGATATACGAGACAAAAGCGAGAAAAAAAATAAAATAATAATCATCATCATCATCATCAACACTCAGGGGCGCCGTGACGTGACGGAAGCCCTCGAGGAAGAAAAATCAATGACCAATCTTTGTCGTCGGCTAACGACAAAGCAAAATTAAAAAAAAATGGCGGCTGAGAAAAGCCAAGAGGTGTCTGTCTGTCTGTGTGGACGCCGTGGACAAGACAGGATGGGATGGCGGCTTCACATGACCGCGCACTCTCTGGACGCCATTCTGGCCTGCAAAAGCGTACGAGTGACCATTATTATCATCTAGAGATGGCTTTATCCTTATATATTAAAAAAAAAAAACAGATGCAATAACAAAAATAAAAACCTTTTGATGTACAGACGCTCCCCTACTTACGAACATTCGACTTACGAACGACGGTACATACGAACATGTCTGCAAATTGCATTTATGTGGAAAAATGTTCGTCACTTGGATTTTGTATTGCACCCCTTTTACCGCGTAGTGCTTCTTTCCGCCACTAATGCCGACGATGCCTGGCGCTGTGAGCGAGCGCTCAGCTCAGCCAGCATCCACCTTCCTCTGCCCAGTTCGTTGCAGTGCGGAAGTGCGTGAACGTATCTCCAGTGTGCAAAGAACCTTTTTCATTTGTATCATGAAATATCTCGTGCATCCATTATTGAATATGGTTGGTGAAAAGCGAAAGGCTTCTATTGAGGGAGGTGCAAGCAAGAGGCAAGCCTCTTTGGTTTCATTTGAAACCAAAGTGGCAATAATAAAGAAGCTTGATGCGCGTTGCACGGGAATACAACTTGAATGGTTCGACCGTCAGTACCATTTCTAAACATAAAGATGGAGCAGCAGGACCCAAATATTGAACGTTGCACAAAGTTTGCAAATCAATTGAATGATGCCATACAGTGCTACCGCATCATTTATGATGAAAAAGAGAAGAAAACTGCAATCGTCATTAGATAGCTTCTTTCAGCCAGTTTCTAGTAAATCACTCTCTCTCTCTAATGTATGTATGTATACAGTACTGTATGTGTTCTCTCCATGTTATTAAATCTTTTTTTCAGTACAAACCAATGCGTGTTACTTATACAAGCCTTAAACATTCAAATGCACTTATATCAACCTTCAATATACTTATATAGGCCTTAAACATACATTATAATACAAAATATAGCACTGAGCAACTTACGAACAAATTCAACTTATGAACAATCGCTCGGAACCTAACTCCTTCGTTCGTAAGTAGGGGAGCGTCTGTACTCCTTACATCACAGGTGTCAAAGTGGCGGCCCGGGGGCCAAATCTGGCCCACCGCATCATTTTGTGTGCCCCGAGAAAGTAAATGATGAGTGGCGACTCAGTTTTTAGGATTAAATTCAAATGACAAGTATAGATGTATATTATATTTCCTGATTTTCCCCTGAAGAATGGCAATGTTTTTTAATCCAATTTTTTTTCTTTTGTGTTTTTAGTTCAAAAAGCATTTTTCAATTCTAAAAATAAATATATAAAAATGTTACACAAAATACACATTGTTTTATATCTATAAAAAAAACGGAATACTTAGGGCTTATGATCCAGTTCTTTTAATCCAATATTAAAAATTCTAAATATTATATCTAAAAAGGCCCGAGTGAAATGGAGTTGACGTTAATGCGGCCCGCCAAGCAACTCGAGTTCGACACCCGTGCCTTACATCTTCGGAAATGTGTTTTTTTATGGGTCCGCCCGTCCGCCCGCCCGCCCGACCGCCCGCACGATTACATTTTTGGGGGAAAAATAGATTTTCCTACCTTTGCCGGTCGCCCTGGGCCACGTCGTGCAGGAGCACGTAGTACTTGAGCGTGTTGGGGATGAACCACTTGGGCGTGGCGTAGTCGCCGCTGTGCTGGATGCGGTGCTGCTCCTGCGACAGCTCCGCCAAGCGCTCCACCGGCGCCGCCTCGCCCGACGACGCCACCAGCAGGCCTGGACGGGTCAAGGAAAAGCGCCGAGGGAAACCGTTATTTAAGAAATAAACGCCTTACTATACTATGTCGTTTTTTTTAAACAGCCTAACTATATGATGTCGTTTTATTTAAGAAAAAAGCCTTACTATACTATGTCATTTTTTAAAGAAAATAAGCCTTACTATACATGGGAGTATTTTATGAAAAAAATAAGCCTTACTATACTATGTCGTTTTTTAAAGAAAAATGCCTTACTATACTATGTCGTTTTTTAACTAAAAAAAAGCCTTACTATACTATGTTGTTTTTTAAGAAATAAAGCCTTACTATACTATGTCGTTTTTTAAGAAATAAAGCCTTACTATACTATGTTGTTTTTTAAGAAAAAAAGCCTTACTATACTATGTCGCTTTTTTAAAGAAAAAAGCCTTACTATACTATGTGGCTTTTTAATTAAAAAAGCTTTACTATACTATGTCGTTTTTTAAGAAAAAAGCCTTACTATACTATGTCGCTTTTTTAAAGAAAAAAGCCTTACTATACTATGTTGTTTTTTAAGAAAAAAAGCCTTACTATACTATGTCGCTTTTTTAAAGAAAAAAGCCTTACTATACTATGTCGCTTTTTAATTAAAAAAGCTTTACTATACTATGTCGTTTTTTAAGAAAAAAGCCTTACTATACTATGTCGGTTTTTCAAGAAAAAAGCCTCACTATACTATGTTGTTTTTTAATTTAAAAAAGCCTTACTAAACTATGTCGGTTTTTCAAGAAAATAGCCTTACTATACGATGTTGTTTTTTAAGAAAAATGCCTTACT
Source organism: Stigmatopora argus (assembly GCF_051989625.1). Lineage (NCBI taxonomy): Eukaryota > Metazoa > Chordata > Actinopteri > Syngnathiformes > Syngnathidae > Stigmatopora > Stigmatopora argus. Next base: position 282,405 of record NW_027520054.1, read on the forward strand.
ATACTATGTCATTTTTTAATTTAAAAAAGCCTTACTATACTATGTCGTTTTTTAATTAAAAAAGCCTTACTATACTATGTTGTTTTTAAAGAAAAATGCCTTACTATACTATGTCGTTTTTTAAGAAATAAAGCCTTACTATACTATGTCGCTTTTTTAAAGAAAAAAGCCTTACTATACTATGTCGTTTTTTAATTCTAAAAAAGCCTTACTATACTATGTTGTTTTTAAAGAAAAATGCCTTACTATACTATGTCGTTTTTTAAGAAATAAAGCCTTACTATACTATGTCGTTTTTTAATTTAAAAAAAGCCTTACTATACTATGTCGTTTTTTAATTTAAAAAGCCTTACTATACTATGTTGTTTTTTAAGAAAAATGCCTTACTATACTATGTTGTTTTTTAAGAAAAATGCCTTACTATACTATGTCGTTTTTTAATTTAAAAAAAAGCCTTACTATACTATGTCGTTTTTTAATTTAAAAAAAGCCTTACTATACTATGTCGTTTTTTAATTAAAAAAGCCTTACTATACTATGTCGTTTTTTAATTTAAAAAGCCTTACTATACTATGTCGTTTTTTAATTAAAAAAGCCTTACTATACTATGTCATTTTTTAAGAAATAAAGCCTTACTATACTATGTCGCTTTTTTAAAGAAAAAAGCCTTACTATACTATGTCGTTTTTTAATTTAAAAAAAGCCTTACTATACTATGTCGTTTTTTAATTTAAAAAAAAGCCTTACTATACTATGTCGTTTTTTAATTAAAAAAGCCTTACTATACTATGTTGTTTTTTAAGAAGAATGCCTTACTATACTATGTCGTTTTTTTAAGAAATATAGCCTTACTATACTATGTCGCTTTTTTAAAGAAAAAAGCCTTACTATACTATGTCGTTTTTAATTAAATAAAGCCTTACTATACTATGTCGTTTTTTAAGAAATAAAGCCTTACTATACTATGTCGCTTTTTTAAAGAAAAAAGCATTACTATACTATGTCATTTTTTAATTTAAAAAAAGCCTTACTATACTATGTCGTTTTTTCAGTAAAAAAGCCTTACTATACTATGTCGCTTTTTTAAAGAAAAAAGCATTACTATACTATGTCATTTTTTAATTTAAAAAAAGCCTTACTATACTATGTCGTTTTTTCAGTAAAAAAGCCTTACTATACTATGTTGTTTTTTAAGAAAAATGCCTTTCTACACCATGTCGTTTTTTAAGAAATAAAGCCTTACTATACTATGTCGCTTTTTTTTCTCCACACTTAAATGATTGAAAAAGAGGGGGTCGTCTTATATTCGGGCCAATACACACTTTAATGGAATGGACGTCTGGTGCTGTCAATGACAGCTAGCGAGTTCAAAATAAAATGAAAAGCTGTCTTCCTCTGGTTAATATTTAACCTCGCACCAACAGGTTATCACTAGTAATATACGGGTATGCAGTCATTTAGCATTAAACAGGGGGAAAGTACATTTTCTCCTTAAAAAACGTCCAACAGAAATTTGGAACAGAGTCGTTTAACAGTTGATAGCTCAAAAAACAAAGTCAGTGCCACAAAATAAAAACACACAGGCTAACGAGTTATTCGGAGTTCGGCTAGGTCCAATTTTACGAAGCTGATTTAAAACAATGGCGTTCTCGAAATGACAACTTTCTCGAGTGTTTCAATTTAAACGCGGGCCTATTAGCTGTCAAACGAGCGCCGCACCGAGCCCGACCGGCTGGAGCTAAGAGCTAACAGCAGCCACAAGCTTAGGCTCGCAAGCTAGTCGCGGTGCTAACGGGGTGGCTAATGAAGCTAGGCTACTAGCAATGCGGGCAAAAGTTCGCTCGTACCTTCGGAAGTGAGGCGGCAGAAAGGGCCGAGCAGCTCGGCGAAGTCCAGGCCGTTTTTCCGGGTGAGCTTCTCCGCCTCGTCGCTGCACAACACGGCCACCATCGGCACGAACGAGTCCTGGACGAACTCTTGGACGGACTGCGCGCACTGGGCCATGGCGGGGCTGTGTGTCAACGACTGGGTCCTGCTTCGGACTGACTGCGGAGTGACGGCGAAAGCTCCGGTGCTCGGTCGGCGGCCGTCCCGTCACACCGTGCAACGGTTGTTGCACTCGGGGCGGGGGGAACTCCGGCGGGCTCCCGCTGGTGCTTCAGGCCTACTCGGCTACTGACTGACAGCCGCGCCGCTCGCTCTTCCTGTTTATGGGAGATGGCGCGAGTCATGTGACTCGCACGAGGGGCTGTCACGGGATGCGCCTGAAGAAAAAACAACAGTAGAAATCACACATGATAAATAGAAAAGGCGCCGTAAGTCAAACGGGATGGACTGTTATCACATTTGCGGCCATTTTGAGACAGTGCCATTCGCTAAACTTCACATTAATACGGTTTATAGAGCTGTACTTTAAAATAGCTATGTAGTACTCGCTTTTCAAACGGCTTAAAAAAAAAAGGATTTCATTTTTTTTTTATGAATGTTACAGATACACCAAAGTAAATGATGACAACTCTGCCTAGAACTTTGCTACTTGTGTATGTGTGTGTGTGTATATGTCTTATCATTACAATTTTGCTATTTTCAAACTGCACAAGGATTTTTTTTTTCACAATCAAAAACAACTTTATTCATGAAACAAAAAAAACAATAAACAAATAAAATATAAATAAAATAAAAATAATAATAAAAAATAAATGAAACATGACACATATCACATTACTTCACACCTTCTTCACACAGTCGAGGACACTGTATGCGTTGCCGCGGCACACTGCTAGAGAGATGCGCTGTAACAGCCATTGACACTCGCATGGCTCATTTGAAACAGCCACGAGCCGGGAACCTACCTCTAACAGAAACTTCAAAGTGGAGTCCCCACATACACCTGAAGTTTCGTAGGCTATGGGCTGGAACAAGTATCTGTCAACAAGCGGTGCATATTTGACAGACTTCATTGACTCTGCCTTGTTCGCAGCTGAGCAGGCTTTTATTGCAGATGAAGCAATTTGAGGATTGAGAAAAGGTGTCAACAACTGTCACATCCCATGTCAAGCACTTTCCCATCTTCCATGGAAAGATTGACAAGCCGTCAGGCCTTCGCTCGTCCCGTCAAGGAATTAAAGTTGGAATTTAGCCTTCGGCTATACTCTTACATCTTTACATATTTTCATTACCATGAATATTGTCGTTTCATTAATATGCACTGTCCCTGTATTAAATAAATCAAATTCAAACTAGTAACCATTGTCAGAAAATCTTTATTAACAACTTGTTAGGTTTAAACACCAGACATTTGTATCACCAATCTGAAAAAAAGTAGGAACACAAAGAATTGAGGTTATTTTATTTAAAAAATGAGAGGGTCTCGGGACCGTTCGCGTCTCAGTCCTTCGACACACTCTGAAGAAAATCTCCTCCTGCCAAGTCTCTTATTGTGTTTTGGGAGTGTCCAAGTTACAGGAAGTTTCAAGCTGATCAAAGGAGAGATAGTTCTCTCCCAGTTACAAAAGGTTCTTTGATCATGACCATATGCCCCTTCAAGATAACATCTTTATAGTCTCCTTCCCGATATCCTGCAATCCTCACACAATGGTTCAAACAGACGTCGGCCCCCCTGGGTAGTTCCTCTTTGTTGAATAAGGTGAAACTCCCCAAGGGCTCAAGACACTCTAATTCTATTAACTAACATTTTGACAGTCATACCAGAATCAGGATAACTTATATACAATAATTCCAACATAACCCTCCTGTTTATCCGGATTCTGCTATAAAATATCATCACCTATAACCTCTTCTTTTCAGATTTTCACATTACAGGATCACCAAAATAACAGAAAACGTTACACTCAAAAGTCAATAAGGCATACATTTCTGATTTGACTGGTTCTATGGCATTTGTTATTAATCTTTGACATAACGCACGAATACAGGGAATACAACAACATCCACAAGTTGTGAGAATGGCAGCAAAAACAGCGATTGACATTAAAACTGATACAACCAACTGTTTGTATCTGCCAAACATGCTACCAAATTCGCCCCACATTGAGGTGTCGATTCCAGAATGTTCTTTCATCTTGCTGTTGAGGGATCGAAGGCCCTCCAGGGCCTTGGTTAAACTCCCGTCAGCTGCTGTGTTGTTCGGGATGAACGTGCAGCATTGGTCGCCAAAGATGGAGCACACGCCACCTTTCTCTGCCAGGAGCATGTCAACAGCAATTCTGTTCTGGAAGGCCATCAAGGAGGTCGCCGACAACTGTTCATGGATGGCTGCAAAACCCTTCCTCCGTCCTGTTCTGGAGTCGTGCAATTTGGTCAGCGAGCTTATACTCATCTGGTACGCCGTGGGGAACCCCGATGCTGTTGATGTAGGTTGGGTCCCCATCGCCCCATCCAAGAGCGGACCGCTTGGCTCTTCCTCTCCAGTGATGAGGCAGGACGTTTCCTGCACTTGTTTTCCAACTCGAATCTCTGTGGGCGGGGCGTTCAGACACGCCCAGGTTGTCACTGACAATCCAGTCACTGTGATGTGGGTAGCAACAGCTCTCACTGTGGCTTCTGTATAGAGGTGCAAAGTCTATGGGAGGTCAGGGTTAAGTGAGGGGTGCTCGTGGCTGGTGAGTAGACATCAGATGAGTTTCTTCACGGACAAGGGTTTTGACACCGTCCGACTTACAGTCTACTCAGAGTCACCTGTATCTCGAACTACCTTGACCTGAGGTTGATGAATAGACTTTGACTTTTCAGCGATCTTTGCTGCTGTGGAGGTTGGTGAGTTAGGCCACGAATGGGTCTTCCCATCGTGGAGAGAACCAGGACTTCACTTTTATGACTCGGATCAGGATCCAGTCACCTGGCTACACCACCTCCTGCAAGATAGACAAAAGGATCACGGCAGCTTACATGTTCTTTGGATAAGATTCTCTTCTTCCTTAGTCTCTCGTCATGGGTCATCTTCCCATAAAGGAAGTTGGAATGGTCTTCCAATAACTATCTCAAAAAGGTGTTCATCTCAAGCTAGTTCTACCAGTTGTTTTGTTTTGTGGTTAAAGATTCACACAGAAGGGAATCTTAATTAGTCATGCAAGAACACACACAGGTGAAAAACCATTTTCGTGTTCAGTTTGCGGTAAAGCCTTTTCCCTAAAGGACAACTTAGAAGGCCACACAAGAACCCACACTGGTGAAAAACCATTTTCGTGTTCAGTTTGTGGTCAAACATTCACACGGAAGGGACACACTGGTCCCACACTGGTGAAAAGCCATTTTCCTGTTCAGTTTGTGGTAAAACATTTACAGAAAAGAGAAATTTAAAAAAACACACACAAGAACCCACACTGGTGAAAAACCATTTTCGTGTTCAGTTTGTGGTCAAACATTCACACGGAAGGGAGACTTAATTTGTCATGCAAGAACACACACCGGTGAAAAGCCATTTTCCTGTTCAGTTTGTGGTAAAACATTTACAGAAAAGAGAAATTTAAAAAAACACACAAGAACCCACACTGGTGAAAAACCATTTTCGTGTTCAGTTTGTGGTCAAACATTCACACGGAAGGGAGACTTAATTTGTCATGCAAGAACACACACAGGTGAAAAACCATTTTCGTGTTCAGTTTGCGGTAAAGCCTTTTCCCTAAAGGACAACTTAGAAGGCCACACAAGAACCCACACTGGTGAAAAACCATTTTCGTGTTCAGTTTGTGGTCAAACATTCACACGGAAGGGACACTTAATTAGTCATGCAAGGAATGCCCTCTACGACCCCAAGGAAAAGGCGTCCAACGAAAAAGCGTTGGCGGCGGCCAATAAAACCTCCGAAGTGACGCCAGCCAAACGGCAGAAAAGAAGATGAGGCTTTAACTGACTTTGTAAGTTTTGTAGAGTGCTCCAAGTCCAGAACACACTGGTAAAACAATGATACCATATTTTCTCGCATACAAGCCGTATTTGTGACTCAAAAAAGATGACTGAATCAAGGGTAAGGCTTATATGTGCACAAAACTTGCTATACTCTTTTACTCCAGTAGATATCGGCAAAGTAACATTTACTATTTGTTGGTTATTTTCTGTTTCACACTGGTGAAAAGCCATTTTCCTGTTCAGTTTGTGGTAAAACATTTACAGAAAAGAGAAATTTAAAAAAACACACAAGAACCCACACTGGTGAAAAACCATTTTCGTGTCCAGTTTGCAGTAAAGCCTTTTCTCAAAAGCACCACTTAGAATACCACACAAGAATCCACACTGGCAAAAAACAATTTTCCTGCTCAGTTTGTGGTCAAGCCTACTCTCTAAAGCAACATTTAAAAAGACACTTAATCACCCACACTGGCAAAAAAAACATTTCCTGCTCAGTTTGTGGTCGAAGAAAAAAAATAATCACAAACTAAAAGATCTATGTGTAAAAAGATGGCGTGAAAACACACGGACACGCAAAAGTTCCAAACGGGAGGTTAAAAATGCCATTTTTTTGGGGGTGTAGATTTGTCGTTCGGTGCCGTCCAATCAGGTTGTGGTTAGAAGTGACTTTTTTATCGCGACGTCTACGGTCGTTCGTCGACTGCCGACCTTTCGGGTTTGAACGGGTTAGACGGACGGCAAGGGCAGTCGGAGTGGTACGTGGAATTTGTTGGGTGGGGGGAAAAAAAACGGGATGATACATTCTAGATAAGTTTGGGGGGAAAGGAGCATAAATTTGACAGAACGAATCGACTCTGTTCTCCGAATTTGGTGGAAAATCCGTGGGAATTTCCCCTCTTGTTTTTGTAGTGTACAATACGTGGAAAGCGCTGCGACCGATCGTCACGTCGGCCTTGGAGTGGCTAGAAAAACTTTGGGCTTAAAACAATCATTGATATACGAGACAAAAGCGAGAAAAAAAATAAAATAATAATCATCATCATCATCATCAACACTCAGGGGCGCCGTGACGTGACGGAAGCCCTCGAGGAAGAAAAATCAATGACCAATCTTTGTCGTCGGCTAACGACAAAGCAAAATTAAAAAAAAATGGCGGCTGAGAAAAGCCAAGAGGTGTCTGTCTGTCTGTGTGGACGCCGTGGACAAGACAGGATGGGATGGCGGCTTCACATGACCGCGCACTCTCTGGACGCCATTCTGGCCTGCAAAAGCGTACGAGTGACCATTATTATCATCTAGAGATGGCTTTATCCTTATATATTAAAAAAAAAAACAGATGCAATAACAAAAATAAAAACCTTTTGATGTACAGACGCTCCCCTACTTACGAACATTCGACTTACGAACGACGGTACATACGAACATGTCTGCAAATTGCATTTATGTGGAAAAATGTTCGTCACTTGGATTTTGTATTGCACCCCTTTTACCGCGTAGTGCTTCTTTCCGCCACTAATGCCGACGATGCCTGGCGCTGTGAGCGAGCGCTCAGCTCAGCCAGCATCCACCTTCCTCTGCCCAGTTCGTTGCAGTGCGGAAGTGCGTGAACGTATCTCCAGTGTGCAAAGAACCTTTTTCATTTGTATCATGAAATATCTCGTGCATCCATTATTGAATATGGTTGGTGAAAAGCGAAAGGCTTCTATTGAGGGAGGTGCAAGCAAGAGGCAAGCCTCTTTGGTTTCATTTGAAACCAAAGTGGCAATAATAAAGAAGCTTGATGCGCGTTGCACGGGAATACAACTTGAATGGTTCGACCGTCAGTACCATTTCTAAACATAAAGATGGAGCAGCAGGACCCAAATATTGAACGTTGCACAAAGTTTGCAAATCAATTGAATGATGCCATACAGTGCTACCGCATCATTTATGATGAAAAAGAGAAGAAAACTGCAATCGTCATTAGATAGCTTCTTTCAGCCAGTTTCTAGTAAATCTCTCTCTCTCTAATGTATGTATGTATACAGTACTGTATGTGTTCTCTCCATGTTATTAAATCTTTTTTTCAGTACAAACCAATGCGTGTTACTTATACAAGCCTTAAACATTCAAATGCACTTATATCAACCTTCAATATACTTATATAGGCCTTAAACATACATTATAATACAAAATATAGCACTGAGCAACTTACGAACAAATTCAACTTATGAACAATCGCTCGGAACCTAACTCCTTCGTTCGTAAGTAGGGGAGCGTCTGTACTCCTTACATCACAGGTGTCAAAGTGGCGGCCCGGGGGCCAAATCTGGCCCACCGCATCATTTTGTGTGCCCCGAGAAAGTAAATGATGAGTGGCGACTCAGTTTTTAGGATTAAATTCAAATGACAAGTATAGATGTATATTATATTTCCTGATTTTCCCCTGAAGAATGGCAATGTTTTTTAATCCAATTTTTTTTCTTTTGTGTTTTTAGTTCAAAAAGCATTTTTCAATTCTAAAAATAAATATATAAAAATGTTACACAAAATACACATTGTTTTATATCTATAAAAAAAACGGAATACTTAGGGCTTATGATCCAGTTCTTTTAATCCAATATTAAAAATTCTAAATATTATATCTAAAAAGGCCCGAGTGAAATGGAGTTGACGTTAATGCGGCCCGCCAAGCAACTCGAGTTCGACACCCGTGCCTTACATCTTCATGCCATATAGTAAGGCTTTTTAAATCATCATTCGTGTTTCTCTTCTTCGTCTCCTCCTAGCGGTTTTGTTGGGAGTTTGCAAACAACTTCACAATGTATCACTACGACTAACCAGAATGGATGATTGATCTTGCAATTTAGTCAAATGACATTGAAAAAGTAATACACAATAATACTATGTATTTATTTGTACCATAAAAAAGACAACAATTGAGAAAAGCATTGATGATAATCCGATTTTATTGTTATTACAACATTAATGATAATAATAATCATAAGAATCCAAATGACAAGAAAGACAAGGCACGACTAAAACACTACCTTGATAACGCTAAACCTGAAGAAAGTTTGGCTCTGATCCGGATAGTCTCGGTCGGTCACTGGTAGCAGACAAAAACATGATCGTCGATTGCTAATGGTGTCAGGCTTTGAGCCTGACATGCACCCGCGCGTCAGTCACTACTGCCCTTTTCACTATAGAAATATAGACAGTGTCAGTAAGCAATGTACATAGACAGTAGTCAAGGTGAATAATGTGGTTTTATTTGTGTGTTTTTTGTGTGTGTCGGTCTGTTGTGGTGTGGATCTTTCACTCTCACAGTGGAACATTTTTGCTCCGTGTCTAACTTTTCCGCCAGCCCTTATTTTGAAAATGTGCTGCAGTTTCACTCCAAGCCAGCTAGGATGTCCCGAGCAATGTGTTCATAAACATGTGTGTCAGGCCCCAGACGAGATTGGTGGCTGGTTGCGCCCGCCACCCAACCACAGGTCCTGCCTCTAATGCAGGGCTGTCAAAGTCATTTGGCATGGTGGGCCACATACGGCGGCCTAGGGAGATGTCAAGTGGGCCGGACCATTAAAATGATACCATGCTCTGCTATAAATAACCCAAATATCATGTCTTTCCTTTGTTTTGGTGTAAAGAAGCACAAGAACATTAGGAAAATATTGAAATGGAATGAACTATCCTTTCATGAAACACCTCATATTTCCTTAGATAAATGTGCAATTGACTTTTATCATTCACAAATAGGCATTGCAACGGATCCCACTGATTGTACAAAGGCACAAAACTTGAATTGGTACTGAAAAATATAGTCATGCACTTTAAGATTAAAAGAGACTTTTAATGAAAGGAATTTTTAAACCACTTACACATACGCATATAAAATCAAAATGTAATCTTTGCGTGCACCTTACAAACTAAGGAGAGTGATTTGAAATGTGTAATGAAGAAAGTTTCTGTCTCAGTGATGCAGCTTGTCTTCTACTCTGATGGAAAGAGTGCGCCCCTTAGCGGATAATCCGTGAATTGCAGGGAATTAAGAATATGAATTCCATGTCTTTGATGCATTTTTTTCCACTTTCAAATGATCCTGCGGGCCTGATCGAACCTCCTTGGGGGCCGGTTCCGGCCCGCGGGCCGTATGTTTGACACCCCTGCCTCTAATGACTCGAGGGCTGCCAGGTGTGAGTCATTAGCCAGTGAGGAGTATTTAAGGCCACCAAGAACAGGACCACACTGCGGGATCGTCTGATCTGCTCACAGTGAGGTACGTACCTGCTTGTATTTTCTCGCCTTCCTTCGTTGATTTAAGACCTCTTGTTTTGCTCCCAGGATTCCGACTACGCTCGGCCTCCACGACCACGGATACGCCTAACGACACGCCGACGCCATCCCGACGCCATCCCGACGCCATCCCGACGCCATCCCGACGCCATCCCGACGCCATCCCGACGCCATCCCGACGCCATCCCGACGCCATCCCGACGCCATCCCGACGCCATCCCGACGCCATCCCCTCTGGTGCCTGGCCTTTCACTTGGATCATTCTAATCAAGATTGGAGAAGCAGACTCCCACCCTCGCCTGCTTTGGGCTCTTCCACCCCTGATCATAACAGCACGATCCCGCGGGCGCAGGCCAGGCCCCCTCCGACCCAATTTGGCAACATCTTTGCCTTTGTCGGCCATCTTGTTTTTGGACTGGGCGTCGTTCTTCTTCCTGTGGGGCGCCGGGCTGAACAAGGACACGCGAGCGGTCTTCGCCACTTTGGTCTCTTGGGCGGGTGCAGGTGCCATCTTCTTGCCCTTCTTCCTCTGCAGGTAGTCGTCGATGGACTCCAGCTTGTCAAAATGGGCGTTGTGGAGTTTTTGGAAGTTTGGAGTGACCGCTTTCAGAGCAGTCCCTTTGGAACAGCATACCCAAGCTATTGCGTACCTCTGTTCTAAGGTATCGAGCATGGCTGAGACCCCTGGATGACATACGAGCACTACTCAATTCTTTGCCTCATTCACCAAGTGCACAGCTAACCCCAGCCGCTCCCCTGGTAACACCGATATCGCCGCAACAGGGACCTAAGGCCCCCCCCCCCTACGGTGGAGATCTCGGCACATGCCGGCGCTTCCTGGTTCAATGGCAGTTGGTGTTTGAACAACCGAGCCTCACCCACACCTCGGACCGAGCCAAGATCGCTTACCTGATCGGCTGCCTTCGTGATGAGGCCCTAGCCTGGGCGAGCGCCGAATGGGAGCGGGGCTCCCGCATTTGTATGCGATGTTTTTGCTTGTGCTTTACTTCTGCCTGCCGTTGGACGACTTTTGACAGTTGTCAGCCGCGTCTTCACTGCTCTGGTTGCCTGTTCTTTTCTCGCTCCCTTGCGAAACTTGATGGTAGAGCATGTGAAGCCGCCCCGCGTTCACATCTGCGTCATCTGCCCCCTCGCAGCAACAGATCCAGGGCTGAGGAATGACCTCGATGCCATAGTGAGCTCCAGCGATGGCCCCCGCCATGCAGGCTATGGTGTCTGTGTCCCCTCCAAGCGCCAAACTGTAGGCTATTGTCCGCTCCAGTCCACCGTAGTTTTCTGGAAGGTATTCCCTTGGTTGCAGGCAGTGGAGAACACAAAAGATGGCAGTTGGTACTGATTGGAGTGCTGCAATGCCATTACCCAGCTCTGAGATGACCTCCTCTATGGTGACCTTGCCAGTGTTCATCAAATCTCTGACTCGATGAAGACGGTTGCAAAATGGCTTCTCTGTTTCCTTCAGAAATCTGGCATCGTTGCGTGACATCTCATCCCCTTCAACCTCGCAGAAAAACAAGATGGCGGCGCACACGGATGCAGCGGCTTTTGGCTTTCCAGTTTGGTGTATTCTTTTCTCAATCCTATCGTTATTTACCAACATCTGCGAGGCAAACTTTTCCTACAGTCGCCACGACTTAATTGCTCCTACGACTTATTGACCGCAGAGATGCGAAAGATCTTCGACCAGCCGGTGGTCGCTTAAGAGCTCTCAGACAAGGCGTCCGGAGCGTGGCAAAAGACTGGGTCGAATTCCGCATCTTAGCCGCCGAGAGTGCCTTTAATGACTCCGTCCTCCCTCCACGACGGCTGAATGTGGAGATGCGGGAGGAGCTGGCGATCCGAGAGGAGCCAGGGTCCCTCCACGCGCTCGTGGAATTGGCCATCCGGATCGACAGCCAACTAGAAAGACAACGAGGGCAGCGGCAAGGTGACTCGCAGGTGGTCGCCATGCTTGGACTTCGGCGCCTGCTTCCGGGTTCCCCCGCAGCGGCTGCGCCTCCCCCTCCTGTGGTGACGTCAGAACCCATGCAAATTGGTCGCGCTGGAGCGTCCGAGGAGGAACGCGACCCCCGATCATAACAATGTGCTACAATGCAGGTGCTGTTGCCCGCCCGCCCGCATGAGCCAAAAGAGGATGAGACAGTTGAATCACGCATCACCTGGAGCAAAGTCACAAGGTCGCCCACATATTCTTGTTTGACCTCCTTGACCGGGGCCCGTGTGAGCGGCAGAGACAATACGGTGGTGCAGAACCACTTGTTGGTCTCCATTATGCTCAATTCGGCTGAGCGGTCCAGCGAGGGAGAGTCGGACGAGAGCAGCAAATCAAGCCTGCGGAACAAAACAAAAGAGAAAAAGACTTGTTGGGGTGCACATTCCTTAGGAGATGAAACAAAAGGAGGAGAACCTAGGGTACCTGGACTCGCTGGAACTCTGTTTGCTCCCACATTTCCCAAAAGCCTTCATCAGCGCTTCAGGAAATGAGCCGAATTGAGGTAGAATGCCATACCTCTCTTTCAAACTGCACACAAAAATCAAATCAAGGTGTTTTAAAATGACACACTGAATGGAATGGAATGGAATGCAATGCTGGTCAATTCTTCCCAGACAGACCTCGGGAAGTCCTCTTGGCAAAGACGGCAGGAAAACATGAACGAATGATCCGTCACATCCACTGATGTCACAACGTGATCCTTTAACCAAAAACAACAATGTTGATAAACATGTGGTACAATGCAGATGCTGTTGCCCCCCGCCCGCATGAGCCAAAAGAGGATGAGACAGTTGAATCACGCATCACCTGGAGCAAAGTCACAAGGTCGCCCACATATTCTTGTTTGACCTCCTTGACCGGGGCCCGTGTGAGCGGCAGAGACAATACGGTGGTGCAGAACCACTTGTTGGTCTCCATTATGCTCAATTCGGCTGAGCGGTCCAGCGAGGGAGAGTCGGACGAGAGCAGCAAATCAAGCCTGCGGAACAAAACGAAAGAGAAAAAGACTTGTTGGGGTGCACATTCCTTAGGAGATGAAACAAAAGGAGAACCTAGGGTACCTGGACTTGCTGGAACTCTGCTCGCTCCCACATTCCCCAAAACACTTAATCAGCGCTTCAGGAAATGAGCCGAGGTCACACATGTGTAGTTTATTGCAACACCAGAACAACCGGACATAACACAACACTCCACTCCACTCCACTCCTGGCTCGATTGGTTTGATGCAGAGCTGTGTTCAGAGAGGCTGGCTATCTTGCACTTTCAGCCATGTTTGATGAATTGGATCCGGAAGTGGTTTCGCAACTTGACTTTGAAATGAAGGTCTAAGCCAGTGGATTCGAATTCTAATGCTCGACGACATACCTCCTCCGCCCGTGTGCGCCAGTTTGGATTTTAGGTTATTGTTCCTCAAACAATGACCGGAGTTCCGTCTTCTGCCTGTTTTTCAGAGTAGCAAACTGGCGCTGCAACTTCGCCACCATCTTGTGAGCCTGAGAACGTCAGATGGCGTCATTTTTCCAGTCCATAGTAGGTCATCAATCAAGCAGGGTTCCCACATTCAGACAAATGACAACTAAAACCACTACTAACCCTCGACGTTTCGTTCGACGGTAACCGCAGGCAATCCTGGACCTGCTCCAAGCGGACGCCCACGGTCGACGTTAGCTGGTCATGTAGTTGCATGACCGTACGCTCCAGCACCGACTGGTGTTGTATTTTTTTTTGCCAAGCGGGTCTGCACCTATGACGTGGTCCCAACAGATGGTTTGTCAACAATCCACAAGATGGCATCAAGCAGGGTTCCCACATTCAGACAAATGACAACTAAAAACACTACTAACCCTCGACGTTTCGTTCGACGGTAACCGCAGGCAATCCTGCACCTGCTCCAAGCGGACGCCCACGGTCTCCGTTAGCTGGTGATGTTGTTGCATCACCGTACGCTGCACCACCGACTGGTGCCGGATTGGCTCCTTCAAGCGGGTCTGCACCTATGACGTGGTCCCAACAGATGGTTTGTCAACAATCCACAAGATGGCATCAAGCAGGGTTCCCACATTCAGACAAATGACAACTAAAAACACTACTAACCCTCGACGTTTCGTTCGACGGTAACCGCAGGCAATCCTGCACCTGCTCCAAGCGGACGCCCACGGTCGACGTTAGCTGGTCATGTAGTTGCATGACCGTACGCTGCACCACCGACTGGTGCCGGATTGGCTCCTTCAAGCGGGTCTGCACCTATGACGTGGTCCCAACAGATGGTTTGTCAACAATCCACAAGATGGCATCAAGCAGGGTTCCCACATTCAGACAAATGACAACTAAAAACACTACTAACCCTCGACGTTTCGTTCGGTAACCGCAGGCAATCCTGCACCTGCTCTAAGCGGACGCCCACGGTCGACGTTAGCTGGTGATGTCGCGTGACCGTACGCTCCACCACCGACTGGTCCGAATTCACTGCTCCAAGCGGGTCTGCACCTATGACGTGGTCCCAACAGAAGGTTTGTCAGCAATCCACAAGATGGCATCGAGCAGGGCCTTACCACAGCCGAGTGCTCAAATTTAGTCCGCAGCTCGTCGCAATGACGGACGGCTCGCTAATGACCAATAGGACATTTGACTCATTCATTTTGTTGTAGCTGTTTCATTTGGATATAGTATTACCACTGTAGGAGTAAAACTATGGTTGTTAACTCGATGACAATGAACAAAAGGTCTACTGTCTGAGTTTGTTCGACGGGACCAGACGGAGTTAAGGAATTAGGGATAGGTGCTAAAACTGCACGTCTAAGACTAGCGATAGCCAACTGGTTTGACTTCTCGATTTCCAGCGCAGACGCGCCAACTCTTCGGTCTTCTCAGAAAGCCTCTAATGGCACATTAGGACATGGACTAGAAACAAAATCTGTTGGAGTAATCATTATTATAAATGTGTTTGCAATGAATATAAAGACTTATAATATACATGCTTACTATATTAATCAATATATTTGCTTATTAGGAGTAGTAATGCTCATCCTAAATGTGTAACTACATTAAACAATATATATATATATATATGTGTTGATCGCTTTTATGTTAGAGTTAGAATTAATGTGCTTTCAACGAAGACAAACGCTTACTCCAAGGTCGCTCTCCAGGACAGCTGGCTCCAGGCGAGAGATACAAGTTTGCTAGGACATAAACAATACATTGAGTCGTTGCTCCAAGGACTGATTACTGGAAGCTACGCCTCAACCCTTTCCCCACATGCAAGTTCGCAATGAAGATCTGTGAAGGACGTGTGATGACAAGTAGGCTTTTTGTGTTGTGGTAATGACGACATGGCCTATGTCCGATTATTATTATTATTAATTGTTGTTGGTTCAGCGGATGGCTATCAAGCATATTGTTTTAATTTGTGATGCTAGGTTGACGCTAGGTTTGCTTGATTCTGGAATTGTTTTGTTTCTTGCTTACGCAATTGGATCGAGTCGACAACCTTGTAATTGTTTTGATTTGAGGCCTTAAATGGGCAGGACATAATGCCGCTCGCCAGAATAATCTTGACCGGACGAGCGGGAGGATGTATTCTCTTCTTGCAAGAATTAAATGGTGATGTGACTACAGATGCCTTTTTTTATTGAAAGCTGAATTGGAAATACCTAAGGATAAACGTACAATTGGATGAACCTAACAAAATCTCATCCTCATCCTCATCCTCATCCTCTGGGCAATGTTAAAGGTTCATTCCAATTTGGTATCTTGACAGTGGACATAAACACCCACCTGTTCTAAATCCTCTTTTGTCTTGTCCAATTGCAGCTCCAGGCTATCATTGTGTGCCTGCACGCATCACCTGGAGCAAAGTCACAAGGTCCACCACGTATTCTTTGACTTGCTCGACCGGGCGGGGCCCGTGTGAGCGTCAAAGACAATTTGGTGAAGCTGCCCAACTCGTCGCTCTCCACTAGGCTCAATTCGGCTGAGCGGTCCAACGACAGCACCAAGTCATGCCTGCGGAAGAAAACAAAAGAGAAAAAGACTTGTTGGGGTGCACATTCCTTAGGAGGAGATGACACAAAAGGAGGAGAAGCTAGGGTACCTGGACTCGCTGGAACTCTGCTCGCTCCCACATTTCCCAAAACACTTCATCAGCCATTCTTGAAGTGACCCGAATCCCATAAGAAGGCCATGTCTCTCTCTCAAACTGCACACAAAAATCAAATAAATGTGTTTTAAAACGACACACGGAATGGAATGGAATGGAATGCAATGCAATGCTGGTCAATTCTTCCCAGACAGACCTTTGGAAGTTGTTGGAATTATTTTATACAAGTTATCCTGATTCTGGTATGACTGTCGAAATGTTAGTTAATAGAATGAGAGTGTCTTGGGCCCTGGAAAGTTTCACCTTATTCAACAAAGAGGAACTACCCAGGGGGGCCGACGCCTGTCTGTTCGAGCCATTGTGTGAGAGTTGCAGGAGACTGTAAAGATGTTATCTCGAAGGGGCATATGGTCATGATCAAAGAACCTTTTGTTACTGGGAGAGAACTATCTCTCCTGTGATCAGCTTGAAACTTCCTGTAACTTGGACACTCCCAAAACACAATAAGAGAATAGGCAAGGGGAGATTTTCTTCAGAGTGTTTTGGAGGGCTGTGACAGTGACAGTCTCTGAACCTCTCATTTTTTGAATAAAGTTAACTCAAATTCTCTGTGATTTCCTTCTTTTCAGGTTGGTGAAACAAATGTCTGGTGTTTGAACCCAACATTTAATTGGTCCTTCGAGCCGGATTCCAAGATACCGGACGATCCCAGCGGGTGAGCAAGATCCAGAAAAGTCTGTGGCCACAGCATAAAGATCCTTTTCCAGGACTGTTTCTTCCTTACGGGCTGGGGTCCAAAGGTTGAAGGGATACCGAGGACGCAGAGAATCGTGAGTAAATTTTATTTAAAAAAGGAATGAATGAGAAAAAAGGAATGAATGAAGGCGTAACAGACCCCTTTAGTTGGAAAAGACTAATTAAACTCTGTAAGTAAAATTAAATCCGCAGGCGTAACAGACACCCTTAGTTGCAAAAGACTAATTAAACTCTGTAAAGGATATCGGAGTCCAAGTTGTATTGAACAAACAATAACCAGAAATTCGTGGCGTAACAGACACCCTTAGTTGCAAAAGACTAATTAAACTCTGTAAAGGTTTGCGGAGCCTTGGTTGCGAATTAAAAGGAGTGAACGTGCAAAAAGTGTGTTTGGAAATACATTTTACCATTTGGTGATTTGTATCTCATATCAAACAACAGGAGACAAATGTCGACCTTTAGTGGATGTATGTAGACATGAAACTCCGCCTGAAAAGGTTGAAGTGAGTCTACCACTAAAGGAATTTATCGACATCCTGTTGTCTAAACCCAGTGTTAGTGCACTATAGGTGCAAAGACCCACT